>NW_017731366.1:3670266-3680400 GCF_001890085.2 Hipposideros armiger | reverse complement strand
CTAACATTTAATCAATCTTGTGGTCTTGGAATAAATTCAACTTGGTTATGATGTATTTGACACGTATGTTGCTGGGTTTGTTTGGCTAATATTTTATTTAGAGCTTTTGCATCCATGTTCTTAAATGAGACTGGCCTGCAATTTCCTTTTCTTATACTGTCCTTGTCTCTTTTTGGCATCATACTTACTAGACATGAGTATAAAAAGATTTTAGCGCATTCTTGCACAGTCTATTCTCAGAAGCAGTCTGGATAAGATGGCATTTATGAGTTACTTGAATGTTTGCTTAAACTTGTTTATAAAACCTTCTGGGCAATGCTTTATATATTTCATTAAGTTGAACTTCAACTTACATAGTTTGTTTCTGTATCTTTTAGCAGTTTTTTTTTTGTATTTGAATGATCAGTTATGACAGAAAACTTAGTTATGAAAGAGATATGTTCAGATCTTCCTCCATAATTGTGGATTTGTCAATTCCTCCTTATAACTCAGTCAATCTTGCATATGTATTTTTTGAAACTATCTTACCAAATAATTCTGAGATATCTTCCTGGTAAAGTGTTTCTTTTATCATAATTTAATTATTCTTTTTTGCCTTAAAGTCTATTTTTGACTGATGTTAATATAGTTGTTAGCTTTTTCTGAGTAGCATTTATTCAATATATTCTCCCCTCCCCCCACTCCCTTTAAATTTGTTGCTTTCAACCTTTCTAGATTCTCATGCTTTACATATGGCCCTTATAAGTGAAATATAGCTGGGGATTTTAAAACTATACCTGACAACCTTTGTCTCTTAATTGGAAAGTTTGTTTCATTAATATTTATAGTGATTATTGGCATATTTAGATTTATTTTTACCACATTATGTTGTGTTTTTTCATTTATCTTGCTCTGTGTTTTCCTTTCCTCCTTCACTGCTTTCTATTGAATATATCAAGTTTTTTGTTTTCTAATTCCCTCTATTCCTTCTGTTTGGATGTTCTGTTTCCTTTGGTTTTGGAGGTTATCCTTAAAAAGATAAACATTCTTTTACTAACAAAACAAAATTAATTAATTTCTGTATCATCCTCCTGAACAGAGGAAAGATTTTAGAATACTCAACTTAAAGACTACATTTTGGATTATTTTCTTAGCTCTTCTTTCCATTTCCTTAACATTCTCTTCGGCTTTGCCCAATTTGCCATCTAACCCATTTCTTGAGGTTTTAAGAAAATCGATTATTGTTATTTTTTTAATTCTAAAAGTTACATTTGGTCCTTACAAAAAAAATCCACCTAGTCTTTTTCTTTTTTCAGGTTTTCAATTCCTTCTTGTAGATCTTAAACAATTTAAACACACTTATTTTCTAGTTTCTAGCCGATATTTTAAATAAATGAAGTTCTTGGGGGAGGGGCGTGTAATCTCTTTGGGTTTCTGCTGTCATTTATGGTGGATTATTTCCTCATATGTTTAAATATTTTTCATTGTGAATTTATTTTTACAGTGACAGATAGCATACATTTCAATTTGAAACATGTGTGAAGGCAGGTCCAAAGTCACAAACTCTTAGGGACTCTGTAGTGGTCCACTGAAGAGAGACATGCTTAATTCTCACTTTCCTGTGCTAGGGCAAAGTGGGGCTATGCCTACGAAATCCAATATGTAACTCCCTGAGACTCCTGCTTTAGGTGAGGGTCTCACTTCCCACTCCCCACCCTGGCCTAAGCTTTGCTCTCTATGGTCATTAACACTTGGTTGTTATAGAACTGATAACCCTCTCCAGGGGGGCCCTAGCATCAGCTCTTGGGCTTACCATTCTGGTTTATGTTCCCTCTCTATCTTTTGCCACTAGATAGTTCCCTTTCATTTATTTATTTATTTATTTATTTATTTATTTATTTATTTATTTATTTATTTATTTTTGGAGGGGAGCTCATTTGTACATTTAAAATTTTTATTTTTATTATAATTTAAACACATTTCTAAGTGTTTTGTACAGAAGAGTTTTCAGCTTACATAGACCTCCATATATTGGCAGAAGCAGGAATCCCTAAATTTACTTTAAAAACATGATCTTTGACGCTAAGCCTAGTGGAATAATATATCTTACACATGTATCAGGTTATTAAAAACATACCTAAAATCCGTTTATTCCTTTCCTGTAGCTCTTTCTCATTTTAGGTTTACCAGTTTTGCTGTGTTGTCACTTTAATGTGTTTATATAAAAGTGTGCTTGCAACTCCAGAAGAATATAAGATGGAATAACTGGAAACGGACTTGGCTTCTCGAGCTATAGAAATTCTTACCAAGTTGGTTTATCTTGGAATCAGAGAGTAACTTTCACAGCTCAGACCTGTAAAACTGCTTCCAAAGGAGAAGTGAAAAAAGTTGTCTATATACAATGGGTTGTGAAATAATAAAAGCGCCCACAAAATGCCGAAACGAGGGTCTTGCTTTCACACCTCTATGCCCGCTGGATTATTTCTCCCCCAACCCCGTTCCCCTCCCTCTCATCCCTCAGTGCTACCAATTCAAGTTACAACAGCTAATCCTCAGGGGCACCCTGTTAGCCCAGTTTTCCCCCCTTTTTCCCCTCTAACCCTCCTCCAATTAATCTGCCTGCAGTGCAAACCTTTGTGGTTTTACTATTGTGCAACCTCCCTGTCTCTCTCTTGCCCTCCCCCTCAGCCCCCTCCCTCCCAAAATCAGGGGAACTCCCGTTACTGCAGTGCCACCGGCATTACTCATTCATCCCCATTCAGGCTTTCCCAGCGTTTATTAAGGGCTCTGGGCTCCTGCCTCTCACTCTCACTCTCCTCTGCTCAAACTCGGCTCACTGGAGAGGCTCTCGCTTGGTCCCCTCCCGCCAGCTGTGGGAAGTCACGGAAGAACTTTGTCTCTCTCCAGCGATGGATTTCCCTGCGATTCTATTTTGTGTTCTCTGGTCTGCAGTGCGCACCGAGAACTCGGATGATTATGAGCTCATGTATGTGAACTTGGACAACGAAATAGACAATGGACTCCATCCCACTGAGGACCGTAAGTTCATTTTAACTGTTTCTCTGCTAAGCCTACATACCCACCTCTTGGGGGGTCTAAAAAAATTATACATACAGTTTGGATCCAATGAAACGAGCTAAAAGTTATTGTTATTATTATTATTATTATTATTATTTTGCAAAAGAGAGAAGCGCTTTAGGAAAGGGGGAGGTTTCGAGAAGTTATTTCTGTCACAGATCTGTAAAGGGTTGAACCGTATGAAATCGCCGAAATTTGCCTGTTTTAGAGCCTACATGAACGGTAATTTCATAGAGTTCAACTTAATATGTACCTGCATGAACGGTTTCTGTCATTCTCGAGATATTTACCTGTTTTTTCCCCAAAGGTGTCCTTAAAGGAAAGCGGGGTGCTGGGGAGGGCCGTAACTTGGGACCACTGAGGGAGGTCAACTTTTTACAAAGCACACCCAAGGAAGGCCTGGGCGGGTTGGTAATGTGTGTGTGTCTCCCGCGCTCTAGCCACGCCGTGTGACTGCCGTTCGGAGCACTCCGAGTGGGANACACACACACACACACACACACACACACACACACACACACACACACACCACACTTTATTGGTTATGTTTCTCTGGAGAACCCTAACAGAGTACCCAACTTCTGCTATCACCTGTTGAGTTTTATGATTCTAGAAAAAGTAGAAAATGAGTTTTACGATTCTACTGTAGAAAAAGCTTTCAGTTAAAGATGGGTGTGTATAGACATGAGAGAGGAAACTTGAGGCACACATCCTGTTCACATACCCCAAAACATGCCTGGCTGCATGGATCTTCATGTATACAATGTATTCGTTACCTCTGGTTGCTTTCTCTTTGCGGCCACATGCAGAAGCCGTAGAAGATGGTATTGTTCTGGCTGTTCCAGCTGAGACATCAAGGCCAGGAGCTCTGTCAGGTGTCTGTTAATTGACTGAGGCTGCTTTTCATACACAGCAGGTAACACCCTCAATAACATGGTATTACCTGTTGAGGAAACAATACAGGGAATGATGATTTTTCAGCCCATGAACAATAACAATAACATTATAGTCAATGCAATAACCTTTCCACTTACATATCAAATAGCAGAAGCTGAGATCTAAGTCTTCTGCTGAAAATTAACACAGTACCTTATGCTACCTTTTCCCCAAAAAATCATGAAAGCACCATTTAAACCGATTCCATAAATGGAAATATTTTATGATATGATCAGCATTATTATCTAATGAAAAATTTTCCTGAGTAATGGACTATGGGGAAAGAGGGAACTTTGACAGTAACCAGACCACACCCTTGAGAAGGAAACAGTTCCGATAAAGAATTCCTGATGAGAACATTTGGATGCCGTTTAAGTGAAAATGAAGCAGTGTCATAAGCATGAAACTAAATGAAAGTGAACAACAAAAAAGTGCAAAGGAATGTATTCACGCTCCTGAGAGATCCAAGACATGATTTAGCCAGCTCACATATGGAAACTATGCTTTATTTTTGTGAGTAATTAGAAAAGTGGCAATGCAAATTTGAATCCCTAATTTCTGCACTATTTCAAGGGAAGTTTAGAGTTAGCTTATTTGTCACATGTGATTTGCCTCAAAGACATGTATGGACAACTGGATTTCAAATGGCAAAATCTCAAGAAAAATTATTACATAAACTAGAGGGATTTATCTGCAAACAACATATGGGAAACATCTGCCTATCACTTTATGGTATGGATTTTTTCTCAAAATCCTCTCAAGTGCTTAAGTGTCTCAGAACTGGTTCCTAGGGATTTTTGAACAAGAATTTTCTTGCCTATATTTACTTTAAATTTGGCTTTGTATATAGAAGATATACACAGAAAGAATCAAATAAGCAGTCATTGCCCATATGTAGGCCTTTATTAAATAATGGGGAGAAGTCTATATAAAAGGACATTTAGATGTGAGAATTAAGGAAAGAAGGCTAGCATTTTCAGAATGCCAATGACTAGACTTAATGAAGGGCTGATTCTGAATCAAATTGAATGTATTTGGCTGAAAATAAATAACGAGAATTTCTTTTTCCACATGTGGTTCATAGAATTAGTCTCAAACATATTTTAGTCAGATGCCCGTAAAATACAAGGTATTGGAAATAGTCAGGGTTTTCTTATAAAAAAATATTGTGTTCATCAGAAAATACTGTTTTATTTTGTTACTTTATTTTCTGCTTATTTTTACTAAGAGCTTTTCCTTAAAGGATTGGGAATTTTCTATGTAATGCCCAACCTATACAGGGCACATCAGATTATAGATCTTAGTTATGTGGCCAACTGAGCAATTGCTGAAAAAGGTCATGATAAATGGGGCTATCGTTGGAATTGAAGATAGGAAATTGGTGTAAGACTTTTTGGTACAATACTAAGGTTTTTGGGAAAACCTCAGATTAGTCATTTTTGGCTGACTTAAATTTCAATCAAATAATGCAAAAATAAATGCATAAGAACTTTTTTTTTAAATTAGAAGCTGATGAAGACATTTTGGTGTAGAAATCCTATAAATTCCATTCATAAACTAGAACATTCTTTTTAATTATGAAATATTCCAAGCCATTAGGCAATTGTAGACAATACTACAAGGAACACTGGTGTACTCACCAACCAGCTTTGCCAAAACTTAACCTTGTGCCATGATTCTTCTCATCTCCAATCATTTCCTTTGCTCCCCAGAGGCAACCACCATCCTGAAGCTGGTATTTATCATCTTCATGAATGCTTTTGTACTTTAATTGCCTATGTATGTACCAGTTACCATTTATAGAGTTGTTTTGCATGCTTTAAAATTTTGTATCAATAGTAGCATATTGGACACACCTCTTTGAAACATATTTTCTCCTCAGTCAACATAATGTTGAAGTTTTATCTCTAAGAAGCTCTCCATTTATTCTCATGGCTGTATAGTATTATATTGTATAAATATGCAACAATTGATTCATATACTCTGTGGTTGAAAGATTTCTTCTTCTCCCTCTCCCTCTCCCTCTCCCTTCCCTCCTCTCTCCTCCTCCTTCTTCTCCTTACTTGTTTTTACCAATTTGCTGTAATTTTTATACCTGGTTTTTTTTTTTTTTTGCATAAATGAGAGATATTCCATAGGGGACTGCTTCTGAGTTTAACTTGCTTAGAAATCACCTGGGCATCTTGTTAAAACACAGATACTGATTCAGCCAGTTGAGGGTAGGGCTAGAGAATCTGAATTTCTAACAAGCTCTAAGGTGGTGCTGATGGTCCCTGGATCACATAATTAAGTAGCAAAACAGTGGGTATGTTCCTGGGAATTAAGTTTCTACATGTTCCAAAATTTCTATGCAAAGTGGTTGTAATAGTTTTCTATAGCTGCCATAAGAAATTACCCAAAACTTAGTGGTCCAAAATAACACAAATTTATTACCATATATTTCTATAGTTCAGAAGTCTGACATGAGTCTCCCTGGGCTAAAATTCAGGTGTGGGAAGGGCAGGGTTCCTTCTAGGAGGTCATCTGTTTCCTTGGCTTTTCTAGTTTACAGAGCCCACCAGCAGTCCTTAGTTTGGGATCCCGTTCCTCCATCTGCACTGTCATCAACATAGAATCTCTTTGACCCTACTTCCATCATCACACCTCTTCCTCTGATTTTCTCTTCGGCCCTCTCTCTTTCACTTTTAAGCACCTTGTGATTACACTGGGCCCATCTGAATAATCTAGGAGTTTCTCCCTATCTTTTATAGCAACCTTAATTCCATCTTCAGTGCAATAAAATGTACCATGTTCGCAGGTTGTGGGGATTAAGACGTGGACATCTTATTCTGCCTACCACCATGATTACAACAACTTCCACATCCACCAGCACTTATAGGTGTTTCTGTTGCTCCACATCCTTGCCAACATTTGCTCTTGACAGATACTGTTCTTTTTTCCAGTCTGATGGAATGTCAGATGATATCTCATTTTTCTGTTTTAATTTCCATTTCCTTAATTACTTGTGAGGTTGAGCACTCTCTTTATATGTTTACAGGTCATTTCCTGTAAACATATGGCCATTCATTTGGCCATTTGGCTGAGAGGACATTAGGCCATTCATGTCCTTTGCCTATTTTCAATTGGAATGTTTGTATTTTCTTATTGATTTGTAGAAGTTCCTTATTTATTCTAGACACAAATTTTTTGTTATCAAAGTTGCAATCTTAATCTAGATGATTTTAAAAATTTCTTTACTTTATGGTTTATTATTATTATTATTATTATTAGTTACTGAGACATCTTTCTCTACCCTAAGTTCATTTAAAAAATCTCCTATATTTTCTCCTAAAAGCATTATGGTTTTGTTTTTGTATTTGTCTTTAATCCACCTGGAATTCAGTTTTGTACATATGAAGAAGGGATCTAATTATATATCATTTGAATGTTTATAAACCATTGTCCCAGATCCATTTACTAAGTAGTCAATTGCTTCCCTTCTGATATTTGTAATACCTCTTTCATATATAAGGTGTCCCTTGTGTCTGGGTCAGTTTCTGGGTATGTATCATACCTTCACCAATAACATATTTTCTTAATTACAACTTTATAATAAATCATTGTATCTCATAGGGCAAATTTCTTCACCTTGTACTTCAAATTCTTCTTGGCTCCTTTACATAAATTCTACCATTAGTTTGTCAACTTCCTTGAAAAACTAGGTTGAGATTTTTTTTTCCCCACATTGAATGTATAGACTAACTTGAGACAATTGGCTTCTTTGTGAAACTGAGTCTTCCCACTCAAGGACGTGATATATCCTTCCATCTGTATAGATTTCTTTCTGTCTTTCTTTCTTTCTTTCTTTCTTTCTTTCTTTCTTTCTTTCTTTCTTTCTTTCTTTCTTTACATTTTTCAATAAAGTTTTGTAATATTGTACTTTGTTTTTTTATTAAATTGATTCCTAAGTATCCCATATTTGTTGTTGCTATTATAAATGGAAGCTTTTTTTAAAAAAACATGTATTTTCAATTGTCTGCTGGTATTAAGAAAGCAACTGATTTTTGTTATGTTGATCTTTTATCCAGCAAAGCTTGCTCAATTCTCTTATTAATAATCTGTCTTTAGAGTCTCTTAAGCTTTTTGTATATGGAAATTAACTCAGAATAATTGATAACAGCTTTTAGTTTCTCTCTATCCAACCTTATTCCTTATGTTGCTGTTTTTTTGTTTGTTTGTTTGTCTTACTTAACTGGCTGGGACCTCCAACACTTTGATGAATAGAACCAGTGTCTATGAGTATCCTTTTGTTATCCCTGTTTTAAAGAGTATATTTCTAAGGATTTACCATTACGTGTGTATACGTTTCTATGTATTTTGGTATTTACGTTTTTATCAGTTTAAGTTTCTGTTTCCTAGTTTGAACATGAATGAGTGTTGAATTTTATTAAATGGCTTTTCTGCATCTGTTGACATGATTTTATGATTTCTACTTTATATTGTTAATGCAATAAATTAATAGATCTAACATTTAATCAATCTTGTGGTCTTGGAATAAATTCAACTTGGTTATGATGTATTTGACACGTATGTTGCTGGGTTTGTTTGGCTAATATTTTATTTAGAGCTTTTGCATCCATGTTCTTAAATGAGACTGGCCTGCAATTTCCTTTTCTTATACTGTCCTTGTCTCTTTTTGGCATCATACTTACTAGACATGAGTATAAAAAGATTTTAGCGCATTCTTGCACAGTCTATTCTCAGAAGCAGTCTGGATAAGATGGCATTTATGAGTTACTTGAATGTTTGCTTAAACTTGTTTATAAAACCTTCTGGGCAATGCTTTATATATTTCATTAAGTTGAACTTCAACTTACATAGTTTGTTTCTGTATCTTTTAGCAGTTTTTTTTTTGTATTTGAATGATCAGTTATGACAGAAAACTTAGTTATGAAAGAGATATGTTCAGATCTTCCTCCATAATTGTGGATTTGTCAATTCCTCCTTATAACTCAGTCAATCTTGCATATGTATTTTTTGAAACTATCTTACCAAATAATTCTGAGATATCTTCCTGGTAAAGTGTTTCTTTTATCATAATTTAATTATTCTTTTTTGCCTTAAAGTCTATTTTTGACTGATGTTAATATAGTTGTTAGCTTTTTCTGAGTAGCATTTATTCAATATATTCTCCCCTCCCCCCACTCCCTTTAAATTTGTTGCTTTCAACCTTTCTAGATTCTCATGCTTTACATATGGCCCTTATAAGTGAAATATAGCTGGGGATTTTAAAACTATACCTGACAACCTTTGTCTCTTAATTGGAAAGTTTGTTTCATTAATATTTATAGTGATTATTGGCATATTTAGATTTATTTTTACCACATTATGTTGTGTTTTTTCATTTATCTTGCTCTGTGTTTTCCTTTCCTCCTTCACTGCTTTCTATTGAATATATCAAGTTTTTTGTTTTCTAATTCCCTCTATTCCTTCTGTTTGGATGTTCTGTTTCCTTTGGTTTTGGAGGTTATCCTTAAAAAGATAAACATTCTTTTACTAACAAAACAAAATTAATTAATTTCTGTATCATCCTCCTGAACAGAGGAAAGATTTTAGAATACTCAACTTAAAGACTACATTTTGGATTATTTTCTTAGCTCTTCTTTCCATTTCCTTAACATTCTCTTCGGCTTTGCCCAATTTGCCATCTAACCCATTTCTTGAGGTTTTAAGAAAATCGATTATTATTATTTTTTTAATTCTAAAAGTTACATTTGGTCCTTACAAAAAAAATCCACCTAGTCTTTTTCTTTTTTCAGGTTTTCAATTCCTTCTTGTAGATCTTAAACAATTTAAACACACTTATTTTCTAGTTTCTAGCCGATATTTTAAATAAATGAAGTTCTTGGGGGAGGGGCGTGTAATCTCTTTGGGTTTCTGCTGTCATTTATGGTGGATTATTTCCTCATATGTTTAAATATTTTTCATTGTGAATTTATTTTTACAGTGACAGATAGCATACATTTCAATTTGAAACATGTGTGAAGGCAGGTCCAAAGTCACAAACTCTTAGGGACTCTGTAGTGGTCCACTGAAGAGAGACATGCTTAATTCTCACTTTCCTGTGCTAGGGCAAAGTGGGGCTATGCCTACGAAATCCAA
>NW_017731366.1:3598990-3668200 GCF_001890085.2 Hipposideros armiger | reverse complement strand
CTCTATTTCTCCATGCACGGTCACAGAGTCAGACACACCTTGCAAGGTGGGAAAATTGGCTTAAAAAAGTATGCTCCAGTGCCGTGGAACCTCGAAGATAGCTGTGGACATGACGATCATAGTCTTGAAATAGGCAAGGGCCCCTGACTGACACCCGACCCAACCAGGCCTTGCAGGGGCTCGATGGGCCAGTTATAATGGTGACCTCTCGCGCCGTCAGCTTCCCTCCGTTCGGGATTTCCACTTCTTCTAATTTTAGCCTGTCTCTCTCTTTAGGGGAGCTCTGATTCTCCGCGCTATTTCAGGGCCCAGCCCAATGTTTAGGGGCGTTTTCCAATCCCTGGGCTCGCCTCTCCTCCCTGCCGGTCTGAGCAAGGGACTTGAGTCCGCATCTGACCTCCTGAAGGATTAGTGCAATTCCTGAGAGGCCCCAGCCTCCGGAGTCTGTGGAATTAGCTGGAAAATGGAGGTCCCAGGGTGCGCGCTTTGGAATACACGGGCCACTGAGGGATCCAAAGTGGAACAGTTAGTGTAGGAGCCAAATGGTACCTCGGCCCCATCCCAGGGATTTGGAGGGTCAGGGCCAAACAGAAGAGAGGTGGTTCAAACCAGATGCAACTTGTCAAATGAATCTCCAAATGCATGTGGGCCCGAATTAATAGGTTTTTAAAGATGGGTAAAAAAATAAAGAGATTTGGAGCCAAGCAACACTCCTTTAAGTCAAAATTTCTAAGAAATAGTGATGTTACAATCATGTGTGGGTTATATTAGAAAATCGGTGTCTTAGGTAAGAAAATATAATTTGCACTTTTCCTGAGAATCTCAGAAACCCAGAACAATTACAGTACCATCCTTCCCTCTATTTCCAATAAAACAACTCTTATTGAATGGAGTATGAGGAAGACTCCTAAGCACATGTCAGAGCACATTTCATTTAAAATTATAGAAACCGTATCAGAGTATTAGTCTTTCCTAAAAAATTTGAGGACTGTTTATCAGCAGAGAGCATATTTTCTTAAATATTAAGTAGGGCTTCAGAGGCGGGAAGCATAAAATCACATATAAAATAAATCCTCAATGGGACTAGGAGACAAATTATAATTCCATGGTTATTTTAATGAATGAAATTTCGTGTCTTTTGCAACCCATGTAAAGTCATTGTACATATAGTATGCCTGAAAAACTGAAGAATTACGCTAATTTCCATCTTCACCTCTGCATATTAGAACAGAAGAAGGGTGTAGTTCTGAAGTCTAAAATGTTAATTTTTATTACATCCAATAATACATTTACCTACATGCTTTGATTTCTCCTCGCTTGGTTTCCTGCCAGCTTGGCTCCTAAGGGATCCCTAATCATTCTGTTGTTGGCCTCCTAAGAACCTGGTTTTTATTTTGTTTGGTCTTTGATAACATAATCAGAAAAACCTATTAGTTAAAAGCCATTTCATGAGAGAGTTTCTGAAATTTTAAAAGAGCTATCAAGAGCCTTAATCACTGGTCCCCAAAAGAAACCACAAAAAAACCCTGCCAACATGCAGTTCCATTCCATGAACTCACACAGCCAGTGCCGCCTACAGGGGAAGCTGTGTCTCTGAGAGGCAATCAGGGAATGCTTTGGAATGCAGCCCTGACTGCCTGGGCTTATTTAAACAGGAAATCAGTTAATTAGATTGCAGTAGGCACCCTCTTGAACAACAGTACTTTACTGAAACTTTACGGAGAGTTTCTCAAATGCCCATACATATGGTGATCTTTCGTTCCATGATCTTTGTTTGATTTATGTAACACAGCTAGGGGGGAAAAATGCACCTACCAATTTCATTTAAAAAAAGAATCAATGTCTCATAAAAATTAATTTAAAAAATCTTCCAACATTCAAATTATTCAGTGAAAAAGTTAATACCAAAGTGTGACAGGACCAATTTTGTGCTTTAGTATGATAGTTACTTTTATAGGATTTTCTGAATGTCACTATTTTCTTTGACTATTTCTAGGTCCACATCTGTTTAATTTTTTTTATGACAGAGCCTAGCCCTTAACCACTGGCAGACATTTAACTTCACTTACCATACTTTGTGTGGAAACTGGGTTCCTGCAAGTTCTGTCTGTTCACCAGTTTTTAAACTGGTTTTTAAACGCTCTAGGCGTTTGCTTTTCAAAGCTTTCTTATGACAAATGGACTTTAGGTTGTTATAAAGTGAATAAATACCTGGTCTTTCATGTATACATCAAGTTAGCATAAAGCAGAGCTCACCTATTAAAGGTTTTAGCACATCGTTTCCTAGAGAAACCTAGAATCTTTCATTTCAGTGTCTCCAGCTCCTTGACTGGACTTGTGACCTGGAGATGGACAGAGATGGGAGTTCACTGAACTCCCAACCCCCAGATTTGAAAGTCTCCTTCTAAGTGCTCATTAGCAGAAACATATTCTCCACCAGTCTCCTTGGAAGAATTCACTGTTCCTTAAGATTTTCTATTACTGCCTAAATAGTATACAAGTAAGCATGAGGACAAAGAAAGAGCTTTTAAACGTGACCTTGGTCTACAGGGCTATTGTGAGTGCTACATACTTTTGTTTGCAGACTTGCAGAAGATTAGAAGGAGAATGGAAAGAAGAGCCTTTTATAGATAACAGTAAAGCCTGGAGAGATTCAAGGGCTCATCAAAAGTGCACAGTTTACTAGTAGCATAAGAAACTGAATTCTAGCTCTTTTGGCCAAATCCAGGGGTTCTTCTATCATTAAGAGGCAATGCAGTGTGCAGGTTAAGGGTGTGGTCTCTGCAGAAAGCGTGCCCAAGTTCAAACCCCACTTTTACCACTTAACAGCTATGTAAGCATTGCCAAGTTACACAGTGCTCTATACCTCAGTTTTCTCATCTGTCAAATGGGAATATTAAGAGTATCTTTTAGGGTTAATATGAGGATTAAAATGACATTCAAAGTGATAAGAACTTTATCTGGCACATAGTGAGTACCCAATAATAGGTAGTCATCACTATTATACAATGTTGCTTTTCAAAGGTAGTTTTCTACCTTTGAAAACTACCTTTGCAAAGTTTACAAATATCTGAGATCATGTGGTATATTAAAATCTATTCAGCAACAACATATCTATTCTAGAGTTTCTGTTTAAAAATGCATGTTGACAGTGGCTAAATAGGGTGAGCTAGGTCCATTGAATTTCACAGGTTTTCGTTCTAGGAGCTTGGTGAAGTCAGCAGAGGGAAACAAGTTTGGCTCCGAGTTCTTGGAAATTACAGTGTCATTGTTTGAAGTTAACGCATAGTGATTCAACATTTTAAAAAAAGCGGTGACAAAAAATACAAGCTAATCGGGAGGGGAAATTGTTATTAAAACATGAGTTTCATTATTTTGTGGATTTGGGCAATTTAGCTTCTGCACACCTTCTCCCCCATTAAGATGCTTCATTGAATGACACAATTGGCTTTCCTTATTCCCATTTTCTTTGCTCTACAAAGATTATACTTGAGGCCCCCCAAGTCATATTGTGATCCTGCATATAATTTTCAACTGTAATCATTAAAATGCCCATGCTAAAATACCTAAATACTGGAATCATTTCTGAATGAATTGATTTTTTTTTCTCATATTCTTCTTTTCTTGCTACTCTAGGTTGTGAAACAGCAATTTTATTCCCAATGCGATCCAAGAAGATTTTTGGAAGTGTGCATCCGGCAACACCAATGACACTGGAGTCTTTTAGTGCCAGCATTTGGGTCAAAGTCACAGATGCATTAAACAAAACCATCCTGTTTTCCTATGGCACAAAGAGGAATCCATATGAGATCCAGCTGTATCTCAGCTATCAGACCATAGTGCTCGTGGTGGGTGGAGAGAACAAACTGGTAGCCGACACTGTGATTTCCCGGGGAAGGTGGACCCATCTGTGCAGCACCTGGGATTCCAAGAAAGGGCGCATGTCCTTGTGGGTAAACGGTGAGCTGGTGGCTACCGCTGTTGGGATGGCCACAGGTCATATTGTTCCCGAAGGAGGAATCCTGCAGATTGGCCAAGAAAAGAATGGCTGCTGTGTGGGCGGTGGCTTTGATGAAACATTAGCCTTTTCTGGAAGACTCACAGGCTTCAATATCTGGGATCGTGTTCTCAGCAATGAAGAGATAATAGAGGTGGGAGGAGCGGAGTCTTGTCACATCCGGGGAAATGTTGTTGGGTGGGGAGTCACCGAGATTCAGCCACACGGAGGAGCTCAGTACATTTCGTAAGTGTTGTGAAACTCTACTTGAAGCCAAAGAAAGAAACTCACATTTTAAACATATGCCAATTGGAAAGGTCTAAAAACTTTAGTGCATATTAAGAACACTTGAGACTAATGAAGGGGGGAATTGAGATCAATATTTATCTTGGCCAAATCCTGAATAAACAGTTGAGAGAAGACATCAGAGAAGGCTTTTGAGGATATTGTTACTAGAATTTATGCCATGGTGCTTTCAGATTAATGCTGTGTCTTTGTCAGATAAACTCTCAAATAATTCAAAAGGACTGTGTTGTTGAACAGAAGGAAAATTGTTTTACTTTTCTTTGGTTAATTTTGTTTTGGCCAGAGATGACTTTTACATTGGAAGAATAATGAAATCACGTTTGTTGTCCATTGTTCTTTGTTACTGGCATGTACCTTATTATAAAAAAATTATTTATACTACACTGTGACTTAACAGATACAAATGTAGTTTATGTGTTATAATCGAGTGTCACTTTTTTGAGAAGATAGTTCTATAAGTTATATTGTAAAATGGTTTTGTATTAATTTTATTAAGACTATTTTTGTAAAGCTCTACTGTAAATAAAATATTTTATAAACCTAGCCCCTGTCCTGTAATTATAAATTAAAAAGATTTTGGAGCAACTCCACACTTTTCTGTTTTCATCTAAAGCAGGCAATTAGTTTTCAGATACTAGACTATTATGTAAATATTAAGAGTTAATATCATTAGGAACAAACTATGGAGTTGTTTTAAGCTTTGGCTTTCTATAAATCAAGGAAGAACTATGATCTTGACCAAGTCAATTTATCTCTCTGGGTTTAGTTTTTACAACTGAGAAATCCAGGAATTGAGGAAATAATGATCTCTAGGTCCCTTCCAATTTAATGATTCTAATGAGTATATACAACTTCCTGTCCTGTGTGACATGAAACCCACCCCCCCAAAAAGAAACCCCCAAAAACCTATGAATTGTCAGAGTTCCCTAGAGACACCTGATACCTGAAAGAGATGGACTGTTATTTGGGAGATCTAAGAATCTGGAAAAGAAACAATGACTCCTGCCCTTAAACCATATCCCATCCTCTTCCTTACACATGAAGGAGAGGAAAGTCAATCCCTTTCTCCCTGCAGATGGGGTAGTAACTCTCTACCACACTGATCACCAAGCTGCTTCTGAATATCAATGGGAAATATGGTAGAACTACAGTGATGATGCGCCAATCTACAGGTAGGGCCTGAACAACCACAGGTCATATTCTGTTCATGTGGTTTGGAGAATAGGGCCAGGAGTAATTATCAAAGTACATTTTGTAACTAACTAGCTGGTTGTCCTTAGACAAATTGCTTAACTCCTCTGGGTCTTCTCAGAAAAAGGAGGGAATTGGACACTTGATACCCTTTTAGTAATAAAATTCCACAAATCTAGGAATGTTTGCGGATGCTCATGGTGTCAGTATAGCTTCATCCGACTTGTGAGACCCACCAAACCAGGCTGATAGCTCTCAAAGAAAATTGTGGTTTCAAGGGCATAGGCCAGTTTCATACCTTTGGAGATTACATAATTCAAGGTTACAGGCACAATGGCCATATGCAAATCCCTGTTTAGCTATTGTCCATATGACTTGAATGCTTAGCTGAAAGAAGACACACTGGGTTCAGCCTTAAGGATAGAGTTAGGCATGCTTCAATTCCTTTCCACATTTCAGTATGAATTATGTCTGTTCAAGAGACCCAAGATGATATAGGACAAGATATATGCAAACTCATATGCTGGCAGAGTTAAATGCAAAGGAACTTTAATTTTTTTACAGGAATCACATATTTAGGGCAGACAAAAAACAAATAAAAGAAAATAAAGTAATTCTCATGTTACAAAAGTCGAAAATTCATTTTCTACAGCCAGTAAGTCTGACTCGGTATTCCAGGGACTTCTAATTGTTCCCTGGCATCAATTTTCCCTCTTTTCCTAAGTAACAGAATTCTGGTTTTAATGGCACGTATGGATCCTCAGACTAAGTCTATATTTTACAGCATTAATTGCTGCTCAGTGTGGCCATATTTCTAACTTCTGGTTGAAGTTGAAATACTGAATGTGATTCTCTTTCCCTTCCTCCTTCTGGTAGGTTGGAATATGGTAATAATGGCTGGAATCTCAGCAACCATCTTAGACCATGAAATCCAACGTAACAATATAGAAGAAACCTGGGCCTCCGATGGTGTTAAGCTGCCTTGCCAGCCCTGAGCTGCCTATCCCTGGGCTGCTTTTACATGAGAGAAAAATACACTTCTATCTTCTTTAATCCAATATTGACTGACCACCTAATCTAACCCTGATCTAATAGAGCAATTTTTTTTTAGATTTCATATGAAGACTATGCACTTTATTCCCTCAAAATGCTCATAGACTTCCTATTCATTGCAGCATTATTTACAATAACTAAGATTTGGAAGCAACTTAAGTGTCCATTGAGAGGCAAATGGATAATAAGGAAGAAGTGGCATATATTCACAACGGACTATTACTGAACCATAAGAAAGAATGAAATCTTGCCATATGTAACAACATGGATGGATCTAGAGTATATTACGCTAAGTGAAATAAGTCAGTCAGAGAAAGACAAATACCATATAATTTCACTTACATGTAGAATCTAAAACACACAACAAATGAACAAACAAAACAGAACAGAAACAAACTCATAGATACAGAGGACATACTAATGGTTGCCAGAGGGGAAGTGAGGGCGGGGGGATGGACAAAAGAGGTAAAAGGAATTAAGAAGTACAAACTGCCAGTTATAAAATTAGTCACAGAGATATAATGTATAGCACAGGGAATATAGTCAATAATATCCTAATAACTATGTATGGTGCCAGATGGGTACGAGACTTATTGTGGTGATAACTTCAAAAAGTATATAAATGTCTAATCATTATGTTGTATACTTGAAACTAATATAATATTGCATATCAACTATAATTTAAAAATTAAAAAAATCTCATAGACTATACTTAGAAAATACATTTTACAAATTCTTAGGAAGTTGGCTATCCTACTTTTTTTTATACTAACAGCATTTAATGAGCTTTAGAATACATAGTGACAGCAAAAGGAGAATGTAAGAAATGTGTAAAACTGACACAAAATATCTAAAAAAGAAATATTAGTATGCGGGCTTAGTTTAGCACATTGGCAAATAGTTTCATTCACCAAAATGGTTATTAAGGGCATCACCATATTATGGCATTGTAAAATAATTGTGCAAGGTGATTCAAGTTATTAGGAGGAAAAGGTATAATACACTATATATGTGTAAATTATAAAAAATTATATGTGTGTGCTAGAGTGAGCGACTGTCCTGGTTTGCCTGATTGTCCCAGCTTTAGCACTGAAAGTCCCATGTCCCAGGAAACCCTTCAGTTCCAGGCAAATTGTGACAGTTTGCCACTTCGTCACTCTAGTACATATGTATATACATCAGTAAAACAACATTTTTTGCAGTGATAATATATAAGCAAAACAGAATGACATATTTTCTTTGTCTATTACAATATAAATTGGCTTTTAATTAAGTATTAATTCCTTTAAAATATATTCAGAACATTTGATTACTAAGTGTACATTGTAGAATTTTAGAGTTTGGTATTTATAATTACTTAATTAACTTCACTTTAACAAAGACTTAGATTTGCAAACATGGAAGAAATTATAACTGAATTTGATTTCATCTTATAAAATTTTATATTAGAAAGCTCTTCTTTGAGAAGCTTAGAAAGCCAAATGTTTCCAGAACTATCTTTTAGCCCCTTAAGAAATGGCACTCAAGCGTTAAAAATCTTGGTCAAAGTAATTGTATGTGTTCACTTATATATTCCTGAATTCAGTGTACTTGAAAACTCAGATTGCTGACACTTGCATTCCATTTTATACATCTGGAGTATAAGAGAAAGCTTGCTGGGCTTGGCTTCAGAAATCCAGCGTTCAAATCTTAGCACCATCACCTACTAACTGTAAGAAGTCAAGCCGGCCAACTAATCTTTATGAGTCTCAGATTAGCCAAGAAATTAGGGATAACAGGACTTGCCTACTTTGCTGAAGGGTTACTATGAAAATGACATAAAAACAGATACTGTATCTAAAAGTGCTTTCTAAACCTTAAAATAATATTTGAAATAAAAGCGTTACCTTAAAAAATGTTTTTCCAAGTCATTCCCAGTGGATTAAATAGAAAATCAGCAAACAAATAAAACACAAGCAAATAAAGAAATATAAAGATTCCTTCCCTCGTGGGCAAGTCATTATCCGAGTTCAGCACAGGGATGCTCATGTCTGGGCAGGCCTTGTGCTACGTCACAGCAACATCTGCTGGTGGAGTTAAGAAGGTGCAAACTCTGCCAGGCACCTCACCACAGGCTTGGTTAAGAACTCTGATGAGGTCCTTTGCTGTTTCAAAATATGTATCTATTTCTTACTCTACATTTGGGTTGGCTTTTTACAACATTATGTTTAATATCTCCCTATGTATTTATATGAATATTCTTAATAAGATTGCTTAGTCCCCTATTTCCTAGAATATTTCATTAATAAATTATTTCCCAACAACCTGTAATATAGTAAACTTAAAACCTTTTCCTGTAAGAAGAATTGTATCATGAATTTTTAATGGCTAAGTATCTCCAAGAGATTATGAAGCTGCACAAATGGATATGGTTCTGCCTCCAATATTTTAATATGGGCACATGGCAGTTGATACGCAGTGATGATAATGACAACGATGACGATGACAATGACAACACGATAATGATGAAGATATTAAGGAGAATCATACTAACCATGAGAGCGATGATGTGGCATTGTGCAGACTATCTCTACTCTATTTAAGCCTCACATCCATCCTATCTGGTACATATTATTACTGCCATAATATGTGGGGGCTCAATTTTCTACCTCCATTTCTTCTGAGACAGCTCACTAATCAGTGGTTTGAATTTTATCTCACATTGAGAAAGAAATAAGGCACATTTATCATAATTTTTCTAGACAGTCTTTTCTAGGCGATGGCCAATAAGTCAGAAAAGGAATTTGGACTCTTGCTGAGACAATATTACATTTCCTTTCCAAAAACTTTCTACTTAAGTTTCAAATCAGTTGAGGTCATCTTGTTACTTGTGCCAGAGGACCATGTACAAGGGATATTCACAGAGAGACACAGTATTTCCTTATTAGGACCATTGATTCAGAAATGCAGAGGAAGGGACATTACTGCTTTGGCTTTGGTAACAGTGGTGGGCATTGCATCACAGAATTTCAAATCAAAATTTGAAAAGGGTTTCCCTACACGCTCTCAAATAATCCCTTAGTGTTGGAGAGACCCTTATTTTAGAGGTTTCCAATAACATCACTAGCTTCTTGGATGAAAGATATGTTAACTTATGCTTTGCTAAGCATTGGTTTTGCTTTTATATTCCAATACTGGACAGGTACCATTTTCACACAGCCAAGAACAAGTGTGGGGAATTACCCAGGACCTTTGAGAAGCAACCCTCCCACTCTGAGAAGGTTCTGATGCTACAAAATATGAAATTATCTCTGATATGATTTCAGCAGAAAACAAATTCATTACCCAAGTGACACCCTTGTCTTGTTTTTTAATTCAAGGGAAACACTCAATATTTCCCCATTAAGTGTGATTTTAGTTGTAGGCTTTCTGTAGACATCCTTTACTAGATTAAGGATGTTTCCTTCTATTGTGAGTCTGCTAAAATATTTTTTAAAAATCATGAATAGGCTTTGCAGTTTACAAAAAGAGAGACTTAAAGTTTTGCCTTTCATATTTAGGTCTTCATTCCACATGAAATTAATCTGTGCATGTTGTGATATTGACAGTTGTCCCAGAACCATTACTGAATACTCTATCCTTATCCATTGTGAAGATTCCCCTGCCATATATGTAATTTCCATATACGCATAGATGTGTTTTTTGCCTCTTTATTCTATTCCATGGGCTATTTGCCTGTTCTTGCACCAGTGCTACACTGTTTTAATTACAGATACTCCTCGACTTACTGTGGGGTTATGTCCTGATAAACCCATTATAAATTTAAAATATCCTTAAGTCGAAAATGCATTTAATATACCTAACTTATTGAACACTATTGCTTAGCTTAGCTTCCCTAAGCATGCTCAGAACACTTACATTAGCCTGTAGTTGGGCAACTATCTTGAGTTGCATCTCAAGAGTAATTGCCTTCCTCTTCTTCCCACCAGAAGCAGGAGACACATGGGCATTTTGTAGACATGAGGGGATACAAAAACACAAAACACAATATCTAAAGCCCCCTGGCAACACAGTATCCTGTAGAGTCTCAGGTGTTTATCCTCACGATCCTGTGACTGACAGGGAGCTGCAGCCAGCTGCCACTGCCCAGTGTCAGGTGAGTATCGGACGGTGCATGGCTAGCCCGGGAAAAGATCAAAATTCAAAATTTAAATTTCAGTTTCTAGTGAATGTGTACCACTTTCACACCATCGTAAAGTCGAAAAATCGTAAGTTGAACCATGATAACTCAGGGACTGCACTACGGTTTTACAACGGCTTGATACCTGGTATGGAAATTGCTGCTTCTCCTTCCTCCCCGACAATCCTCATCTTCTCCTGAAAAATTATTTTGTCCATCTTTCCAGTGTATCTTACTTGTGATTTTGAAATCCGTTTTTTTTGTCTTTCATGGAAATCTTTGTGGGAATTTTATTAAAACTCACTGTAGTTATAGAGTAATTTAGAGAGAAATCCATGTTTGCTGCATAAGCTGATTTGACAAAGCCTCTCGTGACGGCCTTCTAAGCATAAAAGAGGCATTTAGTTTGGAATCAGGGACACACATGTATACTACAACTGAAAAGAAATATGATCAGTAGAATAATATCAACCAAGTGTAAGGGGCAGCCATCATTACTACGTGACAAGGCTTGCCTGGCCCCATCTGATCTACTTTTTCATTAGTGTTTTAAAGTGAATTAGAGTGGTTCTTTCCATAAAATTTACAGATGACAAGAACCTCAGAAGAACTGAAGATACGTTGATATAAAAGAAGCATTAATCCAGTGTCTCGGTATGCCAACACAATGGGCTGAATCTTTTAAGAAGAAAGTATAAAGAGATAAAGGTAAATACATAAGGCTGTAAATGGGCATGTGACCCATGTTAGTCAAACAGAAATAATGAGACTGGATATGGAGTTTCTTTTGCCTAATCGATATTTGTGATGATATAAGCTGGAAGCTGCAGGGGCCCATAACATGGAGCATGAGAGTGAAGCCAATCCACAGGAAGCAGAGCTGAGTAATGACTTTTGGAGACACCATTGATCCCTGAATCAAGTCATATGAGAAGTCTGATATACTCGTGCACCTTTAAGTCATGTGATCCAATGAGGAATTCTGCCTCCTCCTCCTCCACCACTACCATCATCATCATCATCATCATCATCTTCACCATCATCAAGACATTTATACCTGGTGTTTCTGTTAGTTAAAATATTACTAAGATGGGGTAATAATAGGACTTCTGTTATGGAATTTTTATGGGGATTAAATGATATAATCAGTATAAAGTGCATAATACAGTATTTGGCATAGAGTATGAAATAAATTTTAGCCATTGTAGTTATTATTATTATTATTATTGTTATTGTTATTATAGTTATCATTGAATGGATGATCATTTGGTAGGGATTCAAGCATTGCCTGGGTAACTGAGCTAAATCATGTTAAATGTCCTAATTTAAGATTCTACACTTCTAGAATTCTAGTCTTGTGAAAAGTTAGATAAAATCAAATAACTGTAATACTTTAGTGTTTTCCGTAGAAGTAGAAAAATGGGAGAATGAGGTTTAGGAGAATATATCTAAGTCAAGGAGGAAATTCTAAAGGGGAGAAAACTTTAGGTAAAGAAAAAAGAAATACCGATGATGGCTCCTAAGGCTATTTGGCAGGGGATATATGACAAAGATTTGCAGAGCAGAAAACTTAACTACTCAGAGACAGCAAAATCACTTCTGCTTTGAAGCTCTAAGTTTGATGTGCTCATGTGAGTGGTTTGGAGTATTACAGACATATCTGTACTAAAAATCAAAACCATGAAATACATGGTCCCAACCTTTTAGGTCAAATTATCATTTATTTTATGGTAATTTTCATTGTGCCAGAACAAATAAACCAAATCATTTGTTTATTTCAAATGCTTGCAGTGAATTGAGAAAGTGTATTTTGCATTTCAAAAGATTTCTTTGTCATTGAAAGTGCATTAAAAAAATACCCCAAATACATGACCTAAGTCCTTGGCAGCTGCAGAGAGACAATTCATTTTTTTTTTCATACATAAGTTACTTGTGAGTCTAACTATCATGGATTTAAAATGTGTGGTGGGTATAACTCTTTGTAATGCCTATAAAATCTGTTCCAAATATGTAGCCAAGGTGGTGAGAAAAACATAATTGCTTTTCTGGACTTCTAGCAAATTTAATATCATGTATAAAATGAAATTAGCAATTCCACCCTGTAGCCAAAGAAAATGAGAAATGAATGATACTGACTAGTAACATCAATGACAAATCTTTAGAGGGGAGCATCTGGCAGACCATTGGGGTGGCTGGTCAGATGTCTAGGGTTTGGGGGTAGTGGTGCTAAGAAATCTTCTTGGGAATGTTTGGTACAATAAATAAAGCCTTAGTCCTTGGCAGGTCATAAGCATTTTGAGAACTGGAGGACTAATTTGTTGCTAGCCCGACTCTTCGGTTGATAGTGGAACATGGGGAAGAGAGTTTTAAATAAAACAGAACCATCTATTTGACCATGAACTCGGTAACACAGTTTGGCACTAGGAGCCAAACAACTCTGCTCTGGGGCCTGTCTACCAAAGTGCAACCCCAAGGAGAAAGGCAGGTGTTCTCTTTGACCCTGCCACAGGCTGCCACTGGGAATTAATGGACCTGGGGCTGGTGGCTCCTGGAGCAGCACAAGAGGACAGACAGGCAGGACCGTGTGGAATGGAGTCTGGTCCTGGGACCTTGATGGCAGCAGCCACAGAGTTTGCTGGGCTCACGGTGGTGGACGCAGACACCACCGTAGCACGCCATGCCAGGAAGCATGGAGAGAAAAGCAGCGTAGGTTTGTGGCCCTGTCTGGACACCTCAGGAATAGAGCACACGTAGGATTCCCTTGGGGACTCTAAGAAATACTTTGACTCTACAGGGGGTTGATGCTCAACTTGAGCATGTGGGGAGGAGGCCTCAGTTAAAGGTAGGCCAAGGTACTCGTGGACCTCATACACTTTTATTAATGAGAACTGGGACATTTGGGTGCATATCAAGTAATACCATATATTCTTCTCTGATCCCAAATCCAAAAAACATGATATCCAATAGATCTGAAACCAAAGAAAAAGAAACCCGAGACAAAGGGAATATTTTGATGGACTAGATTTCTTTCATTCAAATATGAAACAATAGAGGTGTCCTGATTTGAGTTTTTATAATAGTACTTAACACAATTATAAATCAGTCCCCAATCATGTTCGCATTTAAGAAGTCTTTACAAATTACTGGTGTAAAGAAATGTGTTAAGCGAACATTTTTTGCTTCCAGAAACCAAAGGCAGATGAAGTGTTCCATCTGCCCCTGAGAGCAGTGGGATACGCTCCACTCAGTAGAGACAGACTGGCTCTCTAAAGTCAGTGGTCAGACAAGGTGACCAGCAGCACGGAAAACAGTTGTCCAAACTGAGAGATGTGGAATTGGAAGGAAGCTTACCACTCATCTAATGAGTCCAACTAATTCATCCGCCTGGTGAAGAGACACAGACTCAGCCAGCCCAAGTAACCTCACTCATGTGTACAAGTCATCTAGTGGCAAGGCAGAGAGTCTAAGATATCTCTCCATACGCTAGGTCTCACTTCACACACACCACAGCTACCTCATGACAATACTTTTAAACAACTCATAACACGTGTCCCCAAGCCCAGCCTTCGCACCATACCTTGGATGATGCTCTTTACTATAACCTCTGTGTGATCAGCCAGGAGATCTGCCTTGGTGATTGCAGCCAGGGACAGGTAGTTGGACATATTTCTGCACAGTTCCTTGTTGCCTCTGTGAAGGAATTTCACTGCAATGGGGATGGCTAATGCCATCACAGGGGGCCGGTTGTAATTCTGAAGAGATGTAAGAAAACAACAGATAGTAAGTGGCTTATTAGTTATTTATTTACTTTTTCATCCAACAAATATTTCTTTTTTTCTTTAAAGATTTTTATTGGGGAATTGGGGGAAGGGGAACAGACAAGTTGCTATCCTTTAGTTCTTCAGTCTAGTTGTGGAGGACATTGCTTCACTGGCCCAAGTTGGTACCATCATTGCGCTCTTCCCTGGCGAGGCAGATCAGTCGCCGGCTTCTGGATGGCCGCTCACGGCAGCTGCTGGCCGCTCATGCTGGCTGCTGGCTACACACGGTAGCCCATGGCAACCCACTGCAGCAGGGGCTGTGGCCCATGCCATGGCAGGCAACCCACGGCAGGTCGAGCTGTTGTTCAGCATCTTAGATGTAGAGGGCAGTGTCACTGGCCCTCATATGTGGGATCCGAACCGGGGCCCTCTGGTGTCCCAAGCCAGCTCCTAACCAACGCGCCACTCGGCCGGCCCCAACAAATATTTCTTGAACTAAGCTTCCAAAGTGCAGATGTAAAAGCGCAGGCCTCCCCCTGTCTTCATTGTATTTGGGAACTCCAAAAACTCTTGTTCTTATTAGGGAGACTTAAAGGCAAACAAGCTGTGAATAACAAAGGCTAGGAGGGCCATGATAGGCAAGTGTAGGGTGCTAATGGAGCAAAGAAGGACCCATTCTGGAGCGAGGGATGCCAAGAAAGACTTCATGGTGGAGGTGATGTCTTAGCTGAGACCTAGTGGATGAACAGGAGATGGCTGGGTGATGGTGAGAAAAAGTGTAGGCAGAAGGAAAAACACATGTGGAGGCACAGAGGTGAGAGAGCGAGCTTGTGCATTTGGGGAACTTCAAATCGTTCAGTATGGCTGAAGTGTGGCGCATGTGGAAAAATTGGGGTGAGAGGTGAGAGAAGGGACTGGGGAGGTAAACAGGGGTATGCTTTTGAAAGGCCTGGCATGCCATGCTAAGGAGTTTGGAATTGACTCAAGGGTTGATCTGATTCCAGGAGTCACTGAGAAGACAAATAACTCATCAGATTTATATTTAAGAGAACAACCCAAGGAGTGTTGAACATGTTGCTTTCTGACTGTATCTTAAAAACTAGAGTTTCAGTTAATGAAATTCAGAAGAAAAAAATGAATGAGCGTAATACTAAAAACTAAAGGAATTCTGGATCCTAAAATAATTTTCTTTTTGATTTACTTTGTGACTGAATATCTATATCTATATCTATATCTATATCTATCTATCTATCTATATAATAATAATGCTATTAACGTTTGAATACCTAATTAGGTAATAATATTTGGAAAATACAATTTGTGTTCTTAAAAGTGAATCGTGTATCTTCACTACCATCAGCCATTCTGACCATCAATCCCACCCCTTACACTATCTTTAAAGCAAAAGTTGCACAGAGCACATGTGTTTGGGGAGCTGACTTTATATTATTGTTGGGTTGTCAGAAAAGTCATGACACATTTTTGCAATGAAAAACATAGAAAAAATACGTCATGACTTTTCCAACAACCCAATATATTACAAATAAAAAGTGGTTGTTTTTCTCTAACTGTTCATGTGAAAAGTGCTTATAACTTTCCACTATAGATTATCTCCTCTAGTACCTCCCACAATTCTGGGTTTATGATAGGTGTTCAGTTCCCATTTGTCAAATTGAATAACTAATGAAAAATGTAAATCTGTTGTTATAGTTGTCATTAGGAACATAATGTGGTGATAAAGATGGAGGGCTTGTGGGACCCCGCTCACTCCAGTCCCTCTCGTTGACATCACCCATCGCCAGCAATGGCCTGGTATGGGCCCAACGCTCCAGCGCCATTCATTTTCAGGCAGGTGAGTTTTGACACACTCCTTAGCAGATTCCAACTTCCATAGTCACCAACTCAGGTAAACCTAATGAAGACATTAACACCCTTGGCTTCAAGGGTGGTCAAATGACTCAGACATTGACCAGAGAATCAAATTTTCCTGGTCCAAATTATAGATTCAGGGATGGGCAAGTTACCCAATTATAATTAAGAAGCCATTAAAAGGCTCTGTAAAAGAGATTCTGTTTTCTGATGGATTCAAAGTGTTGAGAATGGAAGATTAAGTAGGTGCTGCCATCTTGTGACCCCCAGAAGGAGAGACTCTGTTTGATATTCAAGGCAATATGTATCTCTCTGAGGGACAAGTTGAGAAAAACCAGGTCCTGGAGACATCATTTGAACCTCAAGCATTAGGCTGTGCCTTAGACCAGTTCTATCCCTAAATTTTTTAAAGTGAACCAGTTAAGTCTCTTGTGCTTAAGCTTTTTCCCTCTCCCAGCCCCTAGAAACAAAAATAGACCTGATAAGTTCTTAATTTATTCCTGTAGTTCCATCTGTTTTCTAGACTCAAGGGTTAATCTGACTTCTGAGCCGAGAAATTCTACAGGTGTTCAACAGCCTAACCTGATAGCCCAACTTTACTCCTCATAAGTCAGCCATGTTGAAAGTTCTGACCCTATTCCTTGGTGACAACTCATGCTTATTTAGCACTTCCACTCACTAGGTTTCTGCCCTAACTTGTTAGAGTTCCTAACAGGATCTAACTATCAAGACCGTGACCTGCAGCCTTACTTCTCTGATACCAAGCTTTGCCTTTATCAAGTGTCTCCCCTCTTGGTGAATTGAAATGGGCCTGATTGAACTGAACCACTACTGACATGATGAACTATGAGGCCACCCTGGGAGGTTGGCTGCTCCCCTCCTTTAGCTTCAGAAGTCTGGACATGTGCTTGGTCAGCCATACAGAATTCTTTGGCTCCACGGAGGGGTTACACTGAGGGATTTCCGAAAGGCTGGTGCGTAATCAGCCATGCCAATTTACTCATCTACAGTGAGGGTCTCTACCAGGTCACACCGAGGGTATCCCGTTTGCATTGTTTAGGAGCTCAGGAGCCAGATTACTCACCATAATGTTCACTCATGGGCACAAGATCAGCCTGAAGCACAGAGAGATCCTGAGGGATATGTCATCAAGGCCATGTGAAAACCAACTAAAATAACTTAATTCTTGCCCTACAACCAAATTGCCATCTCTAGTGACTGGAACTTTCTTTCCTATTCATCAGATTCAGATTCTAGCCCCTGGGCAGTGCTGGATAAATGTGCCAAAATAATGACCCTATGCTGCACATCATCTTTTTGTTGACATACTCTTCAGACATGTGGTATTATATTTAGGAAGGCCAATTGATTTGTCCATTTCCTCAATTATAGTCATATTCTGTCCCTGCTCCCTTGAGATTATATTCATATTATACCACTGGGTGTTTCTCATGCCCCTCAGTCTTACGTATACAATTTCTTGAGTTGTCTCTACAGACAGCCAATCTCTCCATTATGTGTCAGTTTTTGCTAGTTTTAAGTTTTAGATGACACATCATTGTCTCTAGTTTAGAGAGTGGAGCACAGTCACACAATTTTCCTCAGTGATTTCCCACAAAGAATGGCAGGCACATGTTTACTTTGTCTACTCTGAATCTTTACCTGAGAACAACTTGCAGCTAAAGAGGTACATGTCTTCCATTAGAGGACTATGTCTCCAAGCACGTTTACCTGTAACTTCCTGGGAAACCACAGGAGGTGGCATCGGGGAGTACAACTCAGATGTTCCCAACCAATCGTGAATTCAGACAGGCACAGTGAAAGGTCGGTGGAAATCAGTATTCCCAGCAACTGATGTTTTTGTACCTTGAGCTTGAGCTAATGCCTGCCAGCAACAATGAAATAGCAGGCTGTTTTAGCCAATTTGATCATATTCTTTTTACCACAATTATAGATGTTCTTAAGAAAAATAGTGGGCTGCTAGTAAAGTCTTTAAACTGTGGTTCCAACCCACCCAGATGTATAATGTTATTAAAAAAAAACCTTTAGCATTCAATTTTTCTGTTTTCCTGCCTCATATGTCATCTGGAAATCTCTCAAACGATAAGAGAAGTAAAACATTAAGCAAAGAACAAATAGTTCATATAAACATGAAGGAATTTGTGACCAAAGGCTCACTATCTCTAAACAGTGTCTAGACAGTTCCTAGTGTGTCAAGAAGCCACAGGCACTGATGACAGCAACAGGATGTGAGTGAGGGGCTGGGTGGCCCAGATAAGGCTGGACAGGCACAGGTCCTAGGACCTGACAGGGAATAGACAACCTCCTTCCAACAGCGGAGCTGAGCTCTCAAATGAAGTACAATCAGTTGCTAATGCAGTAGATCTCAGGCCCATGAAATTGTTTTACCACTAGGATTATTTGGATCACAGGAATGCTAATAGCACACATGCAAAGAAAGCCCTGTGATCACTCGTACAAATAAACCACTCCAGCAGCAGCTGTTAATGCCAGGGCCTATGATAGATCTTGCCCCTCAGTGCAGACGTGAGCATGTTGGTATGTGTATCATCTTACACACAATTCAGTGCCCAGCACTCAGGGAACACAGTCAGTGAAGAACGGGGTAGAAAGAAAGGCATGTTCATGGGGACGGTTATATCTAGCTGGAGAAGCAAAACAAGAGGCCTTTGTTCTCCAGATGCCAAGAATTATATTTCTTAACGAGATTAGCACCAATTTAAGCTTTTGGTGGAGATTTTCCTTTTGAAAATGCACTTTGGGAACGTTTCCCAGTGTTTTGAAATTGAAAAGAATAAAGTTAAGTAGAAGAGATGTCTATCTGAGGTGATAGCAACTTAAAAAGCTCTTTGGCTCTCAGGCCTTGAATTCAAGCGAGCAACCTAAAAGAGTAATCTCAAGAAATAGTAAGAGTCATTTATTAAAATAGTTATTTCATGGCTATTCATCCCACATCATTGATCAGATAGATCAAACTAAATTTGGGTAAAATGCTTGGTTTTTAGCAGCATGGCTATACACAAAATCTTAAATGGCACATACTCATAAGTTTTCCCAGTGTATTTTCTGACAGGTCTCATGAACTTGGTGGGTGGGGGAGGGATACCAGTCTCCTCCCATTTCATGCCACTGTCTCATGTGACATTAAGGAGGAATAAGTACTGTGGCCTACTCTGGGGAGAAGGGTAGCTGGTGTGGAAACCAGAAAATAGTCACATCTCCTAAATATTCATTTGTTTGTTCATTTATTCATTCATTCAACCAATATTATTTTGAGCACATACTGTGTGTCATTCACTTGTTCTAGGTACTGGGACTACATTAGTGAATAAAACAGAGCTTATATTTTGGGGTGGGGGAGATAGGCAATGACCAATGGCTAAAACAAATAATGAAATTAATAGCTTATTAGAAAATGTCAAGTACTATTTTAGAGTCTTCTGCAAAGGATGCTAATGATGACACTAACCAGAGTCATGCAGCACCTTCTGTGTCTTAAAGATTTTATGTCTGTTTTTTAATGTCTATTCATTTAATCCTCACGACAGACTCCATAAGCAGCTACTCTTATTTGTGTTTTACAGATGAGGAAATGAAGGCACAAAAAGATTACTTTCCCAAGATCACACTGCAAAGAGATGATAGAGCTGGGATTGCCTATTGAATAAACTTCTAGACCAACATAACCAGTACTGCCTCTAAGAGTTGCCATGGAAATGCTCACAAAACTGTCCCAGGCACTTTGCATGCGACACTAACCATGGGCAGATTTAGCTCTTCATACAACATTAACTGGGGAAGAAGAAATAAGCAACTTGAAGAGTAGAATCAAAGAGAATGGACAATGGGTTATTCTATAAAAGAGAAAAAAATAGATACTTTCTGATTTCCCAATAGTAGATTTGGGGATTTTCCTATTCCTTCCTCCTCCCTCCAGACACCCGCCTTGAGCAGATCTTCTTCTTCATAGGGACCATCAACAGTGTGAGCAGAGATGGAGAAAGAGATAAAATGCAGAGCTCACTTGACAACAGCTATTCTAAGTGATTTGGTTGGAGAAGAATAAACTAAGGGTAAAGCCCGGCATTGTCTCTCCACATAGTGATGGTAAGCCTGTCAATCCTCTAGAATTTCATTCTAGCACACCAGCTATGTCAATCATTACAAGTTCCTTGAGGTGCATTTTAATTTTTCAACCCTCTCCAGGTTTGGATTTATGCTACAATGTAATATACCTTGTGGGGGTATAGTCCCTTTCATTTTCCAAGGGCAAAGAAATAGGCATTGGCCAATTCTATATAAAAACCTGGTCAGAGGAAGGTCTATAATAGTCTGAAATAGGCATTTCCAGATAGTGACTAGACCACACAGGGGGATTGCTTTCATAAAAAAAAGATGCTTTCCATGAGTAGCATGCTTGTTATGCTCATTTCACAGGTGGCAGAAGAGAGGCTTAGAGAGATAAAAGAAGTTATCGCTCATTTATTGGATTGTTGGAAAAGTCATGACGCATTTTTGCAATGAAAAACATAGAAAAAATATGTCATGACTTTTCCGACAACCCAATATAGAAAACCAGGAGCATCTGACTCTAAAGCCCTCAAGCTCTAAAGCTCTTTACTGTTCTACCTCTCAGCAATGCCTCAGGAAGTCACGATTTCAAACTGGGAGGTGATATGAGAGACTGTGTGTAGAGTCTTTTGTTGAGTTGGCCAGTCCCTAGACTGAGGAGACAAAATGGAATATGCGCCACTTAAACATAGACACCTGTGAGAAAGGTTCAAAACAAAGGTTCATCCTTTGTTGTCTAGATGACGGGCTGGGAGAATTGTCTGAGGACCCGTGTTGGGTTGGTAAAAGTGTATCGCCCAAGACGGCAAAATAAAGCAGAACTTACAAGTGCCTACCGCACACACACCTGTACTGATTTTACTTTGAGGGAGGTCTAGAAGGTGGATTTTGGAATTTTAGAAATTATTTTAAGGTTAATTCATAAATTTATGGACCTGGAAAATTCATAAATTTAGGGGCCAAAAAAAGAGAAAGGATTCAATATAATTACTCATTAAATGAGGAATCAAAATGGTCCCTTGAGATAGGTTGGAGTTTAGGTTGAAAAAGGCAATTTGGGGGAAAATAAGATAGAAAGTTTTTGTTGTGAGTGAACATATTTGTTTAAATGACAGTGAAAAAACAAATAAACAAAAAATGATCAAGTAAAATGGCCAAGGACTTGGGAAGAACTGGTGGACCCTTGCCTGATGGCGGGCTTGCTTATCTGGGGAGGTGGGGGAGAGGCAGAGGGGAAATCACTCGTTTGCATGTTGTGCAAGCTAAAAATGCTAAGATGACTTTTGAAAGTTGATCTACTGTTTTATTTTACTGAAAAAACAGAACAGAATATGAGTCATCTGGATTTCTACATGGCTCCCACAAGAACCCAAATTACAAGTAGGATAAAATCATCTTTTCAGTTTTTACTGCAGGCTAAAAAGTTCTTAACTTTGATGAAAGTTAAATGCCAGTTGTGTGACCACAGCCTTGCCTTTGGGTCCTGGGGCTATCTTGCTGGGATCACAGCCACAGGGGTGGCCTGGACAAGTCTCCGACCTTTGTTGAAAGGCAAGCTTGCCTTTTGGGATTCCCACCTCCCATTATAACACCCTCTGCCTCTTCCCAGGAGGCACTAAGGTCACCCTGTGCTTATACGGCCCAAAGGCTGGTACTGGTCTACTTCTGTGACTCATTTGTCCTTCTCAGCCATGAGGTCTCCCCCTTCCCTTGTCTCTGTCCTTTCCCCAAGTATCAGTCCTTGTCCTCATGGCCCTGCTCTCCATACTCTTACAAACTCATTTACACTGAGTCACGGATCAGCAGTAAGGTTAAGTAGTTTTATTTCTCAAAAGCATTTGCCTCCCCTCTACTACCCCCAGCCCCAACTTTTAAGTAGGAGATATAATGCCTTCCCCAGAATCAAACATCCCTTCATGTTAGAATTTGGGGCACTTGGGAAAGGCAGTCTGTTTATAATTTTCTGACCTTGGTCTCATTTCACGAATCTGGACTCTGGCAGAAGCTGTTTTTTCCTGCTTGGAATGGCCTCTCACCTTTTCTAGCTGGTGAAACTCCTGCTAATTGCCCATAACTCTTTCTAAATGTGATCTCCAGAAAGTCTTCCTGACTGCCCCGAACAGTGCCAATGCAGGAGCCACCACCCATGTCAAGCTAGTGAGCACCTGACAGATGAGGACTCCAAGGTAAGACAGGCTCAACCACACACCAGATTTATAAGACTTCGTATCAAAAAAGGAAACTACCTCATTCATTTTTATATTGATTACATGTTGAAATAATAAACATTTTGGATATATTGAGTTCAGGAAAATATATTATCGAATCAATTTCATCTGTTTCTTTGTACTTCTTTCTAATGCGGCTGCTAGAAAATGTCAAGTGACATAGATGGCTCGTGTTTGTGGCCTGTGTTTTCCTTCTGTAGGATAGCGCTGCTTGAGAGTCTAGGCCAGATGTTTTGAAATTGCAGTGGGAGCTGGGAGCACAGCTGATTTGTGAGTTTCTGTCTGAATGTCTGTGGAGTGGCACTTTGGAGTAAAAAAAAAAACTGAAAATAATCAATAAAGAACAGCTATATTAGGTGTTTGTTATTATACCCAAACCGTATTCATCTCTCATTAATTTTGTTTAAATCCTCATTTCCTCTCCTCCCACCCCTCACCCTAGGGACAAAGAAAGCATGGTGGTGTGTATGTGCAGTTTTTGTTGAGCTGGCCAGACCTTGGACTGAGGAGACAAAATGAGATATGCTCCAGTTAAGCATAGACAACTGTGAGAAAAAAATAGAAAAAAAGAAACTAATATTAGCAGTCACACACAGTGCTAAACACTGTAACATAACCAGAATTTCCTGAACTGTGTTTAGTGGAATCATAGCTCTGAGGGCTATTTATAAATGTTGTGTTGGGAGAAGGGAGAGGAAAGCGTGCCATGGTCAAATCAGAATGAAAAATGCTGTACTCAACAGTTAACTGGCTTTCTTTATTGCATTTTTCAGAGCCTTTAATACGCTATGAAGCATTGTTATAGCTCAAAGGGAAATTTTGAATTCAGTACTTACCAACTTATTTATTTGACCACAGAATTTTTTTTTGTTTTTTTTTGTGAAGTACCTGTCGACTTCACTGGTTGGTAAAATTTGTCATAGACCATGTCACTTCATCTGCATTTCACAGGGTGAAAACTGTGGCTTAGAAAGTTAAATGACTTGCCAATCATCTTAGTCTCATGGAATGGGTTTGTGGCTGAGCCAAAATCCCAAATTCATATTCACAATACATACAGAAATACATTTCAAAAAGACTTGCTTCTCTTCACACATTCCAAGCTCATTGCCTCTCATTCTGACACCACTCCCTCTTTGGTCTCCTTGGATGAAAGAGGTCTCCTTTTCTGCATTTTCCAAGATTCCTCATTTGAATCTTGCCACACGTTGCTTTACTGTTAACATTTTATATGTATGTGTCTTATCTCTCCAAACAAATTAGAGCTGGCTGTAGTATTCCTTTGAAGTCCTCAGTGTGTCTTGTACACAGTAGGGTCTCGATAAAACCTTTGCGGTTTATTAATGACCAAACCTGTCTGGTTTAGCTATTGATGGTTTGGGGTGTCGTTTTACAGTATCCAAACACTACAGAAACATTGGCGCTTGGTTCAGAGACATCACGTGTTCACCTAAACTGCCAAGCCAGTATCAAATAGCATGATGTTGAGCAGCGACATACCTGTAAAATGCAACTCATGATATCAGAGGCGATCTTTGCATGGGGAGTGTCTTCGTCTTTCCCGGAGGGTCTCAGGTTATGTTCCAAGCAGGAGTCCCAGAGCCCCACGAGGGCCTTGGCATGCTTTTCAATCGACTCTGTCTCTCTGATGGCTGTAGTGATTCTCGTGATACAGATTTCAACCACTGCCTGGTCATTGTTATTGGTTTGGTAATCCTATTTGGAAGAAAAGCTTCACGTTAAATAATACTCTGGAAAGTCATCCTTCTAAAGGGCTGACAAGATACAAACTCAGTCGTTTAGTCAATGGGTATGCCACACTGCGTGCGAACAGGTGGGGCTGTAAAGACTAGTACAATAAGGGCCTTTCTCTTCTGAGGCAAGAATCTTGTGGAAGCGACAGATGTGCAAACGTGCTAAAATGCAGCAGGTCCGTGCTATCACAGATACACAGATAGGGAGCAGTGAGAGTTCAAAGGAGCTTAATTATTCACTTGCAGGTGGGTATAATCGTCAGGTTATTTTAGTTTCTAAGTCCACTGCAGGTCAGGGTTTACTTTTTACTCTGATATGTTAGCGACCTTTGCGAAATGTTTGAAGCTACCTTCCAATGTTTCCCATAAACTTTCTCTTTCTGTACACAATAGAACACATCATTTCATCTTTCTTTTTTCAATTCAAATAACTACCAAATCCATTTTAAGGTTTCCCCCCAACCAAATTGCCCTCCATTCTTCTATTTTAATTCTCCCTCAAATACCTAATCATCTTTATTGAGAGATAATATGGAAATTGGTCTGACTGTGAACTCTGCATGGTGACAAACCTGAAAGTATAGCAGAGCAGCGAAGCATTTAGATCCTCACACTGTCATGTGCCATTAGAGATAGGAAGTGATGGGGCCTTCTGCAAACTCCAGCTCTGATAATCAATTTTTACTGTTATAACTAATGCTGTAGTAAATATGCATGAAGCCCTCTCCATACTGCGGATTATTTAGAGCCTAGATTGGTATTTTAGAAATTAGTCTCTTAACTATTCACTTAAATCTATCTGGTATTTATGGAAGTAAGTAAAGATGTATTATACATTGTATTCTAAATAACTACTCTAATTCTCCCACTATCATTTACTGAGTAATTTATTTCCTAGTAATTATTTTATACACATCAGGTTCTATTTCAAGGCTGGTTTTTTTTCTGTTTGCTTTTTCCATTTCTCAATTCTTTTACAATACTAATTTTACCATTTTCTTCATATAAGCTCCATAAAGTTTTAAATGTGTTTACTATTGTATTTCATGTCTGTTTTGCTGTTAACTAAATCTTTGGTTTTTTTCCTCATTAGAACTTTTAGTTATTGCTGATTAAGTCAACCTACAGCTTTTTTTAAATTTTATTTTTTATTTTATTTATTTTGTATCCAGGTGTTTAGCTCCACTCTTCCTAAAAAATGTGGTAAGAGCAAGAATACTGGTCTAGTTTCTGGTTTCAGTTCTTTATTTTTGGTATAAAATTGTATGGCCAAAAGCAAGAAAATACTGTAAATGTTTTTAGGATGCATCACTTTCTTTTTTCAAAGTGTATATATTTGTTTTATTTTTTGAAAGTGCCCTCTCAGCATCTATGGAGGTAATCATTTTTTCCTACATGGTTTATGGATATGAAGTGTTATGTTACCATATAGCATGAAATTTCCAGGTATTAATCCATCCTCCCTTTCATAGAATGAATACCATTTGGTTTGGTGGACTGTTTCAGTATATTTTCTTTAACTTTCCTCCTTTGTTAGTGGGTATATTCTTTATTTTAATGCTGCAGAATTATTACTTCTACCAGAACAAAATCCTGCTATGCAGTAATTATGTTTATAACATACAGTAAGTTATAGATATTTCCTTTCATGGTTACTTTTTACATGTTTATTCTACAACCACTTAATAATATACGGCACACAAGACCACATAGTTACTCCCATCTTACTGTCACATTCTATATTGGCATCAATACTAATACTTCTTCATATTTGTGTCACCTTTTCCACTTTTAAAAGCACACATATATTCTTAACTCATGTATTATATCATTCCAAAAATTCCAAAGTCAAGACACTTCCAACAGCAGCAACAACAAAAATGGTCCCACAGCTGATACTATCACTGGGGTTTCCAGCAAAGGCAAACTACTTCGAGGGGTGAAACACTCAATTAAACCCACTCAGTATTCACACAGTAAAATTCTATTTAAACTGAACGCAAATATCCAAAATTATAACACCCAAGGAAATAAGCCAATATGAGCACATGTCAGCAGGTGAAATTTAGAGCAGATTAAATATTCATAAACTTCAGGTAATTGTTGACCTCAAATTATGCTATTATATGTTCAAAATGATTCAATGTATAAAGGAAAATTCTTTTTATGAACAAAGACCAAGTTACTTTAAAAATGACCAGAAAAATGTTAGAAAGAACCATATGAAATTTCTAGAAATGAAAAACTCAATGAATGGATGAAATACTAAGATATAGATAAAAATTGACTCAATGGATTGGAATATAGAGCTGAAGAAATGAAAACATAATGTATCACATAGAGATGGAGATACAAAAGATCAAGAGACATGGAGGGTAAAGTAGGATAGAGTACGAAGGTTATGAGGACAGTGATTTTTGTCTGCTTTGCTTACTATTACATTACCAATGCTGAGAATATTGCTGAAAGATAGCACAGAATATTGGTGGAATGCATAAATGAGTGAATACATAAGATTTCTAGGAGAGATTAGATGGAAAAGACAATATTTGATACAATATTTAAAATTTTTCCAAAATTGACAAAAGGCATAAAACTCAAACTCACAAAACACAAGAGGATTAAGTAGGACTATACAAATAAAGCCATATCTAGATACCTAACAGAACCATAGAATACCAAAGACACAGGAAAATATTAAAATAGAGAAAAAGTAGATAAGGTATAAAGAATGACAATTAAGCTGATAGCAGATTTCATATGAGCAATAGTTGAAATTACTGAGACATAAAAAGACTGACAATTTAGAAATTTATGTCCAGGCAATTATCATTCAAAATTAAGGGAAAAGTAATAACTTTTTCAGAAAAACAAATTTTGAGTTTATCACTAACAGATCTTCACTAAAGGAACTTTAAAAAAGTCTATTGGAAAGTGGACACTAAATTCAGAAGAAAAAAAAGAGGAAGACAATAAAATAAAAGAAGAGTGAGAAAAAAATAGGGAAGTATTAAGTACTCAAAATAAACATTGGCTGAATTTTTTAAAAAATCAGTATTTTTAAAGAATAGTTTTGATGGTATTAAACAAGGTGGAATAAAAGTGTTACCTAAGAAAAACATGTAAGATGGGCATTAAAGTGTTCCAAGGTCCTTATGGTAATAGGAGGAAAATAAAGCTATTGAATAACTTTAGGTATAGTTATTGTAATTCTACAAATGTAAGGTCTCAATTATAAGATCTCCTATTATGAAGAGAAAAGATTGCCAATTAAATTGTGAGTTACAGCATGCCTTAAAGAGAATTCTATGCAAGATATGAATTGATGTACTATCTTCTCTCTCATTTCATATACCTTATCTATTCTCTTTCAAGAGAATTGCCTGTTTCTCCAATTTTCAGTTGCATTACTTTCTGTAGTGTAATAGACAATCTTTTACCAATATCTCACTAACAAAAAATTCTCTTTTAGTTTCTATAAAGCTCAGTTATTGTTTTGCAAGAAAATGTGGAATTTCTGTTATTCCCCCTAATGATGAATATTTGGTTCACTAATATAAAAATTATCTTCTGGTGTTTTCTCTATATACCTTTATGCATCGCAGTATGTTTTTGTTTCAGTGCCACATTCTATTTAGAAGTTTCAGAAACATTTTAAATGGATATTTAACTCACCATTGGTAGTAACAATAAAGTACCTAATTCAGTTGGAATGGCAACATGAAAAGCCACAGTAAATTCATGCACATTCAGGCAATGGCAACTCTATCATGCTTAATGCCTGGCCAACAGCAATCATATGAGTGCAGTCAATTATGAAATATATACCTGTTTCAGAGATATAAATATGTTAAAAAAGTCTGTCTTATAATTGATAAAATATGGTGAATATGTTCGCTAAAAATTTAGAGGTAACTAGTAAAAAAATAGAAACAGAATGTGTAACTTGCAAATCAATAGCGCCAATAGAGGTGGAGAATAAAACAATAAAAACTCAGTCAATTAAAATATTGCAGAAGAAAAGATAAAGAGAAATTTAGAAAAAATCAGGAAATTTAACACAAAATAAGATGGAGAAATGCAAAATACATCATTTATCACAATAAATATAGATTGACAAAATTTACCAATTAAAAGACAGAAATTATATACTGGATTATTTTTTAAATCTCTAAAACATTGGACAAGTCAAATTATTAATTTCTCTGTGCCTCAGTTTTCTCATCCATAAAATAAGGATAATGTTAGTACCCTTATCTCAAAAGCTATTGAAATAAATAAATATATTAACATGTGATAAGCTCTTAGAACAGTTTCTGGCACACAGTGAATGCTACATAAGTAGTAGTTATTACTATACACAGATAAGCCTTAAAATATGCTGCAAAGCAGTCTCAACCACTTCCAAACAACCAGTCTCATGTAGTTTACATTTCCGGACTACAATGTAGTTAAATTTTGACTTAACAACAAAAAGATTATAAAAATTCTTTGTGAAAATAAAACACAAACTTCTAAATCACTTATGAGTCAAAGAGAAAATCACAATCAAAATAAGAGAGTATCTAGAATTTATAATAAGAGAGTATTTAGAATTCAAAATGAAAATACTGTATCTCAAAAACTTGTGGGATTAGGCTAAGTGGTCTTGTGATTATGTTTATGGTCTTAAATGCTTTTAGTAGAAAGTAAAATAGTTTAAAAAAATAAGTTAATCATACAACCGAGGGTATTAGAAAATGATACTATATAGGGGATTATTAAACTAAAAGCTTTTTTCTTTTTCTTTTCTTTTTTATTTCTTTTTTATTTTTTTAAGGGGCTGACCGAGTGGCTCAGTTGGTTTAGAGCAGGAGCTCTGAGCAACAGGGTCGCCGGTTCAATTCCCACATGGGTCAGTGAGCTGCTCCTGAGCTGAGCTGCCAACAGGTGGTAGGATGGCTCAGCTGGTGAGAGAGCATGCTCCTAACAACAAGGTTGCCAGGTCGACTCCCACATCGGATGGTGGGCTATGGTGACCCACAACTAGGATTGAACTCAGCACCTTGAGCTGAGCAGCTGCAAGCTTCCAACGGGTGGCTGGATGAAGACTGGACTTGGAGCTGAGCTAGCTGCACCCTCCACAACTAAGATTGAAGGATAACAACTTGGCTGTTCCCCTTCCCCAATTCCCCAACACTGTTCCCCTTCCCCAATTCCCCAATAAAATCTTAAAACAAACAAACAAAAAAACTAAAAGCTTTTTTAAAAAAGACAAAGCTCTGAAAATATTGATTAAAAAAACCCGCACCAGTAAAAAAGAGCATTTAAATACAGATGCAACAGAACACAAGAAATAAGATTACAAATAATTTTATGCCAATAAATTTGAAAACTCAGATAAAATGTATAATTTCCTAGAAAATATATTTTACCAAAAGTGATTAAAGTAAGCCCACTGCCCCCCCTCTCCAATTTTCTTCTAAGAAATTGAATCAGTAGTTTAAAAATCTACTTTAAAAAAACCCCAAACCAAAAAAACCTCATGGTACCTAGAGGGTTTTACAGCTTTCTATGACATCAAGGAATAGATCATTGCAATCTTATAAAACTCTTGTAGGTAATAGAAATGTGGAAACATTTCCCAATTCATTTTATGAGACGAAGCCAGGTAAAGACAGTGGAAGAAAGAACAATTATAGGCCAATCTCATAGTTCCAAAATTCCTTTAAAAATAGCAAATACAATCAGGAAATATATTAAAATAAAGGCCAAATTTCATTTTATCCCAGGAATGCAATAATAGTTTTATATTTTTAAAAATCTATTACTGCAATTCACCACAATAACAGATTAAAAGGGAAAACAGGATTACCGCAAAAGGGCAGAAAAAGCAGTTGATAAAATTAAACAACTCAGAAAAATAGGAATAAAAGGGAACCTCCTTAGTCTGATAAAGGGTATTAACCAAAAGCCTGGAGCAAACATCGTATTTACATTGTAAAGTCAGAAAACTCCTTTTAAAGAATGAGAAAAGGATTTCTGCTATCCCCAGTCTATTCAACATTGTTCTGGTGTGCTCTAGTCAGAACAATGAAACAGAGAAACCAAATAAAAGGCAGAAGGACTGAAAAGGAAGAAACAAACCATTATTATTTTAAGATAATGATTGTATACATAAAAAACTTAAAGACTATGTTTCTCTCATCTTAAAAAATTCTTTCTTGACTCCCTAATTTTGTCTAATTACTGCCCCATTTCTCTGCTCCTCTATAAGAAATTGCCCGGAGTTGTCACTGCTTATTTTCTTCAAATCTCCTCCCATTTTGTTTTCAACTAACTGTAATCCAGCTTTCACCCCTGCTGTCCAATGATTCTGCTTTTGTTATGTCACATGATCTTCATGTGCCCGAATCTAATGGTCAGTTCTCCGTTCTCATCTCCCTTTACCCATCAGCAGCATCTGATATTGCTCTGTCCTTGATACAGTTTCTCCACTTGGTTTTCGGATGTCATGCTCTTCTGACCTTCTTTCTTCACTGGACTTCGTCAGTTTTTTACTGGTCCTTCATCATCTCCTCAAGCTCTGAGCACTAGGCTCAGTCCTTGGATTTTCTTTCTTTGTTTTCTTTCTTTCTTTCTTTCTTTCTTTCTTTCTTTCTTTCTTTCTTTCTTTCTTTCTTTCTTTCTTTCTTTCTTTCTTTCTTTCTTTTCTTTCTTTTCTCACTCCCTTGGTGATCTCATTCAGTCTCAAGACTGATGAGTTAAAAAATGATATTGTCTAGCCCAGGCTTCTCTCCTCAACTCCAGACTCATATATCCGGCTACCTTCATGACCTCTCCACTCAGCTGACAGCCCACACTCACATGTCTACAGCAGAACTCTTGACTCCTTCCTACCTTCTTCCTCAGATCTGTTCCTCCTTCAGTCTTATTCATCTCACTTAATGATAATTTCATCATTCTAGTTTTTTAAGCTAAAAATCTTCAAAATTCTCTCTCTCTCTCTCTCTCTCTCTCTCTCTCTCTCTCTCTCTCGCTCTCTCTCTCGCTCTCTCTCTCTCTCTCTCTTTCTCTTCTCCCTCCCTCCCTCCCTCTCTCTTCACATATCATATCAGCAAATCCTGTTGGTTCCACCTTCAACAACATATCCAGAATCTCAACACTTCTCACCACCACTATAGCTCCATGGTGGTCAGTCTCCATTCTTCTTATCGGGATTACTGCAGTATCCTTTTAATTGGCCTCCATGATTTCACCTTTGCCTTTCCACAGACTCTTCTCAAAACAGGAAAAGGAAAGTCAGGTTGTATTCCTTCTCTGGTCAGAACTCTCCAATGGCCACCCAAGGCCCTACAGGATCCAGGCTCCACTTCCCTTCTGACCTGTTGTCCTATGATCTTCTTGCCTTGCTCCCTCAGCTACGGCCACACTGACCCCCTTGCTGTTTCTCAAAAACTCCAGGCTGCCCCTAAGGGTCTTTGTACTGGGTGTTTCTTTGGCCTGAAATGATTTCCTCCAGGTATCCATAGGTATTGCTCCCTCATCTCCTTCAAGCTTTGCTTCGATGTCGGCTTCTCAGTATGTCCTACCATCTCTGCCCTATTTAAAATGTCCAACTTCCACTTTGTGCCCTCTTCTTCTGCTTTATTTTTCTACACAGCCCTTACTTATCCACTTCTAATATGCCACATATTTTCCTTATTTATTTTGCTCGTTTTCTGCCTCACCCAGTTAAATAAATGCATGATGGCAGAGGCGTTTTGGGTCATTTTGCTCAGTCCTGTATCCTTAGCATCTAGTACAGTGTCTGGCATATTGTAGGTGTCTCGTATATTTGTTGAATAAATGGAAAAAAATTTGTAGACAAATTATTAGGATTAATAAGAGAGTTGAGTGAGTTTATTGGATATAAGATCACTACACAAGTGTCATTTCTGTAATAATCACCTGAAACAGTTGGAAGATAAAATTTTCCAAAATGATTCCATTTATAGTTTCAGCTGAAACACATAAAATACTTACAAACTGAAAAGACAGATGTATAAGACTTTTAAGATCCTTAAGAAAAAAATTATAAAACTTTATTGAAAGATATTTAAAAAGATATAAATAGATATACAATATCTACAGATAAGAAGATATTTTTCTTCAAATTAACACCCATAAAGATGTTAATTTTCTTCAAATTAATCTATAGACCTAAGGAAATTCCAATCAAGACACTGACAGAATTATTCATGAAACTTGAGAACCCTAATACAAAATTGTTAAAGAACAAAAACAAATCAAAGCAATTTTAAAGAAGAAATTGGGAATACTTTTCCTACCAAATATCAATACTTATTACGATAAAAGGTAAAGGCAAGCTACATTTAGAGTAAGAAATGTATAACATGCATAAGTGACAAGAATTGGGACAAGAATATACAAAATACTCCTTCAAATGAATAAGAAAAAAAATATATATATATATATTTAAATCTCACTAGAAAAATAGAGAGAAAAAAGAAACCCAAATCATTAACAAGTACTTTACTGAAAAGGAGACCCAAATGATGAATAGCAAATACACATTATAAAAAATGGGGGAGGGCCGGCCGAGTGGCGCGATGGTTAAGAACTCGCTTGGGATGCCAGAGGGCCCCGGTTCGGATCCCACATATGAGGGCCAGTGACACTACCCTCCACAGCTAAGATGCTGAACAACAGCTCAACCTGGAGCTGGGCTGCCATGAGTCGCCGGCGACGGCGTGGGCTGCAGTCCCTGTGGCAGTGGATTGTCGTGGGCTACCGTGTGTGGCCAGCAGCCAGCGTGAGCGGCCAGCAGCTGCAGTGAGCAGCCGTCCAGAGGCCGGAGACTGATCTGCCTCTCCCAGGAAGAGAGCAATGATGGTGCCAACTTGGGCCAGTGAAGCAACATCCTCCACAACTAGATTGAAGAACAAAACGACAGCAACTTGTCTGTTCCCCTTTCCCCAATTCCCCAGCACTGTTCCCATCCCCCCAATTCCCCAATAAAAAAAAATCTTTAAAAAAAAAAATGGGGGAGTGTAAATTTAAAATAATAATCAGATGGTGTTTCATTTAAATTAACAAGAACTTTAAAAATCTGATAAAAGCAGGCATTGGTGAGCACATAAAGCACCTGGGACTCTCAGACATGACTGATGGGAGTGTAAATTGGTATAACCACAATGCAGAGCAATTTGGTGGTATATTAGAAAGTTGAAAGTATGCAAACCCCCCAAATCGGTTGTTTCACTCATAGTGTGTACACTAGAAATACTAGTACAAAATTTGCCAAAATTGCTAATTATGAGAATGTTCACTGTGGCACTCTTCAAATAGTAAATGTCCATCAAACTAAGGATGGATAACCAAACTGCGGCATAGTCATGTCATGGAATATTCTAGCCTATTGACAACAAATGAACTGGAACTGTATGTACCAACATAGCTAAACCTCAAAAACATAATATTGAGCCTATGATAACATTTATATAAAGTTAAAAATACGTGATATATAGTATATAAGGAATTTTGAATCCTGGATATGTAGCAAAGAAATAAAAACATGCATACATAAATACCATAATCAGGATATTGGTTAACTTTGGGAGGAATAGGAGTTGAGAAATGGAGTAGAGATTGACATGCAGGTGATTTCAGTTTTACCTAATTGCTTAAATTGGGTGATTTTTGAGTGCCTAACATTTTTTATTATTAAACAATGAAAGAGACCTGGAAGGGGGGTGGAACAATTAGGCATGTGTGAACATCATAGGAAAGGTGGAATTGAGAGTGGGAGAAGAGGATGGGTTGATAAGACGACAACTTCACCAGAAGCAGTCTGGGAGGAGAGCCAAAGGAGTAGAAGAAATGATTATCAGGTAAAGGTATTCCAGAAAGGAATTGAAAAGACAAGACGTAAAGGCACTTTGGGGAACTCGGAGAGAATTTTGAGTGAGAAGACACATTTTCAAAGCAAAGCATAAGGACAAAATATTTCCCAGCAGGTTTCTGAGTAATGTGAAAAAAGAGAGCATGGACTGCAGACTGGAATCTCGTAAGTTTCAATTATTTTGTGAGTGACTTTAGGAGGATTGCAAGCTTGCTTATCAAATTTTCTGAGTTACAAAGCTTGAATGGTAACTAATATATTGGACAGACTCACGATTTTTGAAAGGAATGGATATCCTGGAAAAAAGGGCCTAAAGGGCACATTGTTGCAATGGTTTAAAATCTGACATAATTTACTTAAAATTTTTTTTCACGTTATCTAATTACAAGTTTTGATTCAACCTGAGAATCTCTGCACATCACAGGATAAATGTGGCCAGCTGTGTGATGTTATTATTGGAAAGGAATTTTAGAAACAGAGTATCTAACTAGTATCAGCAGTTGTTCAATTGGTTCAAGTACTGGGCAATGATACATTACAATAATAAATTAGGACGATTCCAGGGGAGGGTAACCAGAATGTTGAGAATGCAGGAAGTACTTGGGAGCTAAAATAAGGCATCCTCCAAGAACTTGGAAACAAGACTGCCCTTTGAGGATTAAACAAACAAACAAACAAACAAACAAACAAACAAACAAACAAACAAAAAGTCCATTTGTATAAGTGAGATTAGCCAGCTATTGGGCTAATCCAAGGTACTATCTGTACATGGGTGATTTTATAAGTGAGTTAAATATAATCTCAGGGAGGCAGCGCTGAAACATGAGTGTAACAGAGGAGGAAGAAATCTAATCAATAATAATATTCCTTATCTAGAGAGACTGGGTAAACACAGTTGGAGAGAACAGTATGGAACACACAAGAATTTTGACCAATGTGAGTTTTATTTTACATTGTAAATCAATAAGTCAGTATTCTAATTTCTAATTCTGAGTCTTGCATTTGGATAGCATGATTTGGATACCATTTCTCAGGTATTGACAAAACTGAGTTTCCAGACCTGAAACTGGAAATGTGAGCTGGGGGAGCTTTTCTCTGTCAGAGGCCCCTTTTTTGTCATGGAAAACATAAGGGCACTAAGGATGTTTAGCTGGGAAGAGAGAAGCCAGAGGTGAGATTGATACCTATCTTCATATGTTTAAAGTTCTTCTAGAGGTTAGATTCTTTTGACTGTTGGGGTAAAGAATAGAACAAAGCACAATGGATAGAAAATACAAAGAGCAAGATTTCATCTGGCCAAAAGGAAGAGCACACTAACAATTTGAACTTCCAACACTGGCACAGCTATCTCTTTGTCAGTTAGGATTCTTTGGTCATAAGCGACAGAAAAAGTCTGGATAACTATAGCAAAATAATAGTAACAATTAAAAGATATAAAAAAGATATAACAGTTTTTAAGGAAAAGCTGCAGTACCTTGCATTAAAACGCAGTGACCAAAGCAGCTACGGTGATAGGAGAGCAGGAACCAAAGGACTGTTTCTTGGGGGAACAATCATCGTGATAAATCACCCTCTGTTATCTTTCCTAGAATTACTGGGAAAGAAATTCTGATTGGCATAGCTTGGGCTAGATGTCCCCGCTCTTTTCCTCCTTCCTATACTGCAATGGCAAGGTAGGGAACCTTGACTGAAGGTCCCATCAAGCTTCATGAAATGGAAAGGGGAAGTTTACTAAAGCAAAATTGAGAAGCAGGAAAAAAATATCAGAAACATACTCATATTGATGAAACCTATTCATCATTGCAAGTCTAGAAGGAAAGGCCAGAAGGTTAGGAATCTTAAAGAAGGGATTTCTGTGCTGGAAGGAAGTTGGAAAATATGATTTTGAAGGTGCCTTCTAGTTCTATGTTTATAATGATAAATTGAGAAGTGGAATTGATTACTGAGATCCAGGATTCTTTAATAGGAAAGGACTGATAAGGAAGATCTGGTCCTAGTCGTAAGGGAAGGATGGGATGCAGCTAACAGGGAAGGACGCCATCGAGGAGGCATGATGGTTCATGGCATTGGTCATTGAATGTCATGGGCAGTGAGGCATCACGGATAGGTTTTTAACAATGGAGGAACGTGTAATTAAATCTGGTTTATAAAGTTTACTCTGGTGACTGTTGGTAGATTGAACTAGAGAAAGGCAGGACCAAAGGCAGGGAAATCAATTGTTTTGAGAACCTGAGCCCGGGTGATAGCAGCAAGAATGGAAAAGAACGAGGAGTAGATGAAGAGCCATTTCTCTGGGAGTGTCTACAGAAGTTCCAGGGCAAGAAGACAGTGAGAGGAAGGGGTCAAGAGTGACTCCAGCACAGGATAACTGCAAGAAAGATGATAACTTCTAATTAAGATACATTGATTTTTGAGGTGCTGGATGTCAACTAGTATGAGCTTGAAGCTTAGGGAGAGATGCCAAGACTGAAAACAAAGATTTGGGATTCCCTAATGTAGAGATTGCACTTGAGAGTATTTGAACAGATGATTTTCAAAAGGACAGAATATAATGCAAAAGGGCAATGATGTCTTTTTAGAAAGAAGTAATCAAATCACTAAGAACTAGAACCACTGGAAATCATTTCAGGAATAATGAAACTTGAACGGGCTGATAAAAGAATGGAGAAGGAGAAGGAATTTCACAAAAAGACATATTTATAATTAAAATTGATTAAGAAATTTAAAAATTGGATAGATCTGCACGATCCCTCTAAAAAATGATTACTTTTGTTGCGCCACCCACCTGCTCTATGCCATGGTTATCGATAGAGAAATGGAAGACGTAAGATGTGAGAGAAGTTAGTAGATGAAGTACATAGGAGAACCACTGGCTGTCTAGATCTGCTGGTAGGAGGTTGATTGTAGGGCTCAAAGGATGGACAGTTCTCCTGATGACAAGGAACATGCCAGCCCTAAGGGTTAAAAGTGGGACCCATTACAGAACTTACAAGTCCTAAAACACTGAATTTAACATCTATGAGACAAAGCAATTGATGAAAGAAACAAACAAAATCACTGACACTAGTGACCTCTAGTGGAAATAGACTTTGGGGAATATATATATATATATATATATATATATATATATATATATNATATATATATATATATATATATATATATATATATATATATGCATAGATTAGATTAGATGAAAATCAGTGGTATATTCAGCCAATTAATTTCCAGTGGAGTGTGAAGCAAGGGACTGCTGGGAATAGCACATAAACCCGACCCAGAAAGTGGAAATGTACTAGGAATATTTTGTGTTTTGAATCAGTCTAAGTTGATTAATGTTCTGGAAAAAATGTGGACACATAATTACTGTCAAAGACATTACCTGAGAAAAGAAGGTTGTTTGGGCAGTGACTTCACTGGTCACTGGGGGAATCTGGCATATTGTGGCAGCCAACAAGAGAACATGCTGACAGGCTTGAGGAGGAAGCCGCACTGGTTGCTAGTAGAACGTTTAAATATTTCCTCATTATAACATGGAAGAAAGCTGTTATTTCTGAAGTGTGTACACATTGGCTTATTCAGTATTATATGGCTTGAGTCCTATTTCTTTCCTCTGCCTAGTGGGGGTTTATGCCACAGTGTTGGCAAAGGCTGTCGAGCTGGGAGGATGCGAGAGGATGCTGGTGACCTTGGCCTTGGAAATGGGACCAGTCTCATGAAAGGTCCCCAAGTGTGATCAGGAAGTTCAACATCAAACCATGGCAGTCACTTAATGTCCACTCCTTTTGGGAGTACTTTCAGGATGTATAATCTTGACAATGAGGAGAAGTAAAGGAATGGGAGGGTTGATGAAAATTTAAATTTACCTGATCACACTGGGGGCTAATAATGGGTGAGTTGAATTAAATGGTGGGGAGTATGTAGAAAAAGGAGCAAAGGAAAGAAAAAAAGAAAACAGATGAACAGAAGCAAACAGAATCAGCATTATCAAGCCCTGGGCAACTGTCACTTCTGGCAACAGAGTGATGATCATAGTCCTTGTCTCATATTACTTGCGTTGCAGGAGGTATCATACTGCCTTCTTTCATTATTTAGCACCACCGCATACTCTGCTTTGTTTACCAATGCTGTTGTGCAGCTTGGAAGGTCTGCTTTCCCCCGGACTTGCTCCCTCTCCTCCCCATGTCATCCCAAGGGTGTAGAAACAACCCTTAGATAAGCCTTTTGTAGGAATTCCACTTTGGTCTGCAATTGCCAGAGTTCTGGTCTCCCTGAGTGGGCAAGAGGTGGCCTGGCTGCCCCTTATCTGTGGGGGCCCCCTACCTGTCAGTGACCTCCCTGATGTTATTTCTTAGATGCCAACTAAACCATAGAGCAGAGTTAAGAGAGACCAATACTAGTGGTCCTTCCTCTTTCCTCTACAAAAATCCTTTCTCCTGGGATATGTGCAATCATTTGATTCTAGTAGAACAAATCGTTTCAGAGGTCTCATCTAAAAATGAGTTTACTTACTGAAGATGAGCTAATTATTTTAATTTGCTCCAAAGCTTCGGTCAGGCTGTCTTCAATCTCAGAGTCATCTAAGGAAAAGAGGTCCCCGGCTCGTGAAAGATCTTTTTGTCCTAAGACCAGTCTGAACAGGTGATGCATGATGAGTAGTTTGATTGTCAATGGACTGTCTGCAGGCCCTGGGCCATGGGTCCCAGTTATCAGAGGTTAGGAAGACAAAAACATGTAGCAGGAGGTATACTTTGGATTCGTTGAAAGGTCATTTTTCTCCAGACTTTGAGGTCTTCTTGGACACTCTCTGCAAGAGAAACAAATGACATAATGTAGCCGTTACTGAAATGGCATGAGCTCAGGATGTGAACTTGGTGCCCAGCAGAGAGGGGGAAAAAAATACCTTTGGAAATGTGCATAGAGTAATGGATGCTGGCTTGATGATCTTCAAATGAGCTCTTTCATTAGTTTTGTCTCAAAGAGTCCTGTCAAAAATTATTAGGCTTCTCCAAAATTTAATTTGAGCCTTTAAAGCAGCATAAATCCCACACTCATTTTCCTTTTTTCTATATCCTTTCTAGTTCTCTCCATGCCACAAGGAAACAAGAGGACAAGCAACAAATATGCCCAATACTTGCCAGATTTCCCCCAAACAGATTCCCATAGAAACCAAACAGAAAAGGGCAATGAGAGGAAACAGAGAACACAGGAAACACCTTTTAGACTCACTGCCTGGTATTCAATCTTTTTCTGGACATGGAAACCAATATTTACCTTCTTGGCTGGGCTTCTTTGCTATACTGACCATAGAAGCTGCCCCAGCACTCAGTCCAGAAGATGACCTCAATGCTTGTCCTATTATTATGCACTTTCTAAATAAGGACTCTGCCTAGGAGTATGTTAAATAAATCTTTACAGAATGTGAGCATGAACTTGAACTTGAACTTTGAACTTGAAGGTGATAGCATTGCAATGCAGGCTAAAGATGAAGGGCTTTGGGATCAAGAAATCCTCCCTCTATTCCCACAGTTGAAATAATAAAGTCCCACTGTACTTCTCACTCAATTAACAGTCCAAAGTGAGTAGGGAAATGGCACAAATTAAGTATCTGATTATTCTCATCAGCTCCCTTCTGGGCCTAATAAAATCACAGACCATTTGCACTGGTAGAGACCTCAGCAATCATTTAATGGCCAGTGAGGTTTAATGACTTCCCCAAGGCCCCATGGTAACTGTGGCACTGCTGTTCTCCTAATTTCAAGCCAATGGGCTTCCCTAATGGTTTACAGTGAAGTGGGGTCATCTTATACATGCAAGTAACTTACAAATGCAGCCACGTGCTCAGAGAGCGAAAGACGAGAGTGGTGTATTTAATATAAGCAATAGGTGATTCTGCCCAGCATTTCTCTCTGCGTGTGCTCCCCAGAACAAGTGTGAAAAGGGAGAGAGAATCTGCTGCTTACTTGGGCCATCTCAGACCTTCCCTCTGAGCTATGACTGTGGAAGCACCTTTCTGAACTGAATGCAATTTTATAGTTCAAAGTTACATACTGTCTATACCAGCGGTTCTCAACATTTCACAGGGGTCGCCTAAGACCATCGGAAAACACATATTTTCGATGGTCTTAGGAACCGAGACACTGCTCCTCTATCCGTCTCCAGGCCCACATGCAGATATGCCCACATACGAGTACCCGGCGACCCCTGTGAAAGGGTCATTTGACCCTCAAAGGGGTCGTGACCCACAGGTTGAGAACTGCTGCTCTATACAATATGGTCTCTAACAACAAGCCAAATCCTTCACCAGGCACTCAGTTAAATAAGCTACCAATAATATTCCAAATGGTGCAATTAATAGGCTATCGAAGGGACTTCAAGTGTAGTATTGCCTACATGCAACTTTTATGCTACCTACCAGCTTTAGAAAAATGACACCCAATACTTACATATGCTTGTCTAGGTATAAGGCGCTATTCTAGATGCTTTGCAAACATTAACTCATTTAACCCTGATAAAAACTGTTGAGGATGTTTCATCCCCATTTGGCAGATGAGGAACCCAAGGCATTAAATAACTTGTGCAAGCCACACAGCCAGTAAACTGGAGAGCTGAATTGTTGATCCAGAGCGCTAGGCTCCAAGTTCATAACCACTACGATATGTTGATTCCATTAAGTTTCCACGTGAGGTTACTATTAGGAGTAAAGGCCCTCAGAGCATTATTAACATTTAAGGATGGAGAGATGGGTAGAGTCTTAAGAAAATGAACCCCTCTTCCCTCCTGCACTGACCCTGCATCTTTGCCCCTTTATGCCCCAGGATTTAGACCAACTAGAGAGCAGAAAAGTCACAAGGAAGGGAAGCTTAAAAAAAGAAAAATGAAGAAGAGTGGTAGAGAAGGTTTCAGGGGGTGGGGAGAGGAGAATGAGGGTCCTACAAAGTAGTTGGCACCCTGGCAAATGTGGAAGGGTGAATTACAAGAAAAGTTAGGACAGCGTTTTCCTGAATTTTCCCCTTAATGCATTATCCCCCCCCCATCCAGCTTCAGATAATTGAAGTGAGAGAGTCTCAGTGAAATAATATTCAGGAAAATAAGACATTGGATGGAGATCACTTCACCTTGACCAGCCAGCTTGTTAGTCAATACCTGGCGCTTCCTGAAGCTGAGTCAGCTGTCCCACACATAACAGTGCCAGAGCTCTGAGTAGGAGCAGAAATGCATGCTGGGGGAGAGGAGTGCCCAAAGGCTTTTCTGGGGCTCCTCCTTTACTGTCCACACTTACAGTGACACCTGGTGTGGAGCCTTACAGTCATACTTCCAACTTCAGCTGTTACTCGAGTGTCTATCATGTGCAAAACATTATTGTTCAACGCAGCTGTATATAAAAACTTTCTCCCACCTAGGGGTGGGGAAGGGCCAGATGAGACTTATACCAAACATTCTACAACACAAGGATGATCCAGAGAAAAGACTCCAGTGAACTGTAAAAGGAAGTTTGGGGAAGTATAAGGGACAGAGATCTCTCTTAGAGGAGGAAAGGGTGTTTGAGCTGAACCTTTTAGAATAGATTTCATTCAATGCGTGAGTCCCGAGTACCTACTCAGTCAGTTTCTTGCCTGGGGACCGAGGTTCAAGTCCCAGCCTGGACACTCAGTGGTTATGGGACTTTTGTGTCGTGCTTTTCCCTTCCCCAGCCTCAGTTTCTTCATCTGCAAAATGGGGCTCCTACATGCCTAGTTTGTCTCATCAGGTTATTTTGAAGATCAAAGTTAATAACACATAAAAGAGCTCTTTGTAAAATAATGACATGAACAGCTAATGTTTAGCGGGTGCTTGCCATGTGTCAGGCACTACTCCAAGAACTTCCCAAGTCCTGAGTCACTTAATTCTCATGACAATTCCATGCAATGAAAAACTGATGTTCAGGGAGGAAAATAACCAGCCCAGGGGCACCTGGAGTGCAAGCTGCGGAGTCAGGGTTGACGGCAGTTGGTCTCTCAGGACAAAGCCCTCTCAGGGTTGGGTACAGTTGTACCCATGATGGTATTTGATAATGATTAAACTGCCTCCCTTCCCATCAGTCCTCATTTAAAGAGCATCTCACATGCCACACTAGACTGCCCTTGACAAAGATCAGCAAGGCACGTTATTTATTTTTCAGCAGTTCTGGTCTGTGTTTTGCTCAGGTGTCTGGCTTCTTCTGCTGGTCTCTTTGCAACAGCAGAGAAGGTCACAGCCAGATCAAATTCAACCTCATCTTCTGAGACACTCACCCCCCTCCCTTATGAAAGTCATAGTCCTGTGGCCTATATGCATGTATACAGATGCACCCACCGCTCCCACACACAAGCACACCCATGTGCACACACATAGGCACACCCATGTGCACACTCGGAAACTTTTTATGCACCAAGCTTTTTGCTAGACACTTTCTTCTCTCAGTTCTACCATCGACCCTGCAGGTAGATATTATCACCAAAGAGGAAACAGGGCTGGTGAGGCTCAATATTGTGTCCGAGGTTACACACAGAGCCAAGTTTCACATCCAAGTAGGTCAGCCTCCAAATTGCATACTTTTTTGAATGACAAAAAACTGGCCTATAAAATTCTTTCTTCTTCCCAACTTTCACTCTCGTAATTTCTTTTTTGTAATCTTTAAGGGACCCTAACCTGAAGCCCACATTCTCATTATTTAGTATATATATTTCTTTTTTAAAGCAGGTATTGGTTGACACGTCAGGTTTCTGTAAGGAGAAACAGACACCACAAAAAGAGACATGATTCTGCACCCAGCATGACACCTTTCAAGGGAGTCACAGCTCTCCCCACAAGCTCAGTTTACCTGCGTGCTACTCCTCAAAAGCAGGCTTGCTGTTACTCAGCTGTATGTTTTGAGACTGGGCGGGAGATTCCGGCAGCGGACTCCAAGGGCACAGCGAGCCGAATCCACTCAGCTCAGTGAACCTGAAGTTGTTCATTGCTGGTGCTGGTGCCGGGTGAAAGAATTCAAGGAATGCAGCCTGATGCCACCGGCAGCTCCAGGGCTGGTCAGGTGACACGCCGCGCCTCACCCAGCGGAGAGAGAGTTACCTCTGAGTGAAAAGCTCTGTTTCCTGGGGTGAAACATAAAGCCTGCTCCAGTAAAGTAGAGTTGTTTTTAACAGAGAAAACAAAACTCCCTGTGTTCATGAAAATCTATACTTTCCCTGGGAAGAATGGGGGGGGGGGGCAAGGGGGGAACAGCACACAGGAAATACACTTTCAACAGGAACTCAAGCAGGTGACTGGAATGGCTACTGGGAGCCATCTCACAAAGCCTGGGGAAGCGAGAACTGTAACTTAATTAACGCTTCCCTTCCTCTAGGGATTTCACATACACAGTTGGAAACACTGCGTGTTTGTCCAGCAAGAGCCACAGCTCCTAAAGAAGCGACCCGCTTGTTCTGCCTCTAGATAAATATTGTTGAAAATTTAAGGATGCAGGAAGTCGCTAATAAACGGAACAAACTGGCTCAACAAAAATGCATACAGCAGGGTCTCGAATAACGTCCTTTCGTTCAACATGTAACGTCTCGTTATATAATTGATGAGAGAAAAAAAAAATCGATTCCCGACTGGGGCCATTGTCTGTGTGGAGCTTGCACTGTGTGGTTTAATCTCTGGGTGCCTCGGTTTCCCCCCACATTCCAAAGAGCTGCAGTCAGGTGCACGGGCGTGTCTACATGGTCCCAGCCTGAGTGAGTGTGGCATGGGTGTGAGAGCACCCCCTCATGGAAGGGCGTCCTGTCCAGGGTGGCTCCTGCCTGGTGCCCTGAGTCACAGAGCAGGGATGGGCTCTGGCCACCAAGACCCTGAACTGGAGTAAGCGGTTGGAAGATAATCATCTGACCTGTTTTTATTAATCTCTCTTAAATGTATGTATAGCTCACATTTATTTCAATGTTTACTATTAGAAGTATTTTGGGTCTTTATTAAAAAGTTTGGTATTTTTTTTATGACCAGAAATATGCCATAGGAACTTAACTTTTGTTTTTATCAATTAGCCTATGGTAAAATTGGTTTCATTCTAACTTGTTTTGTTTAAAGTCAGAGTTTCTAAGAACCTATCAATGATGTTACCCTCTTTTTCCCCACTGTATTTGCTGGAAGTTTCTTTATAAAAATCCACTTGGACCAGACAGAGCAGTTTTGTGCTTTCAGAATTGCATAGAAAACTTTTATCCTGCTTGATCTATTGACACCCCAAAGTAGAAAAAGGTACTGAAAGCCTCCTTTCAACAGCTAACAGTGCATTTAATAAAACATGTTTTTAAACTGTATTATTCTCTCCCCTTATTTTGTCTGTTCCTGGGGTAGGTCAACTGCCCATCAAATGCCCTCTCTGCTGGGAAAGTGTACAGGAAGCTGTGCTGCAGATAAACCCATCTGTGTGGTGTGGTCACTAAGATGTGGACATTGTGACTCCCCGCCCCCCCCCACCGCCGAGTGCTACCCCACAAAGGTGTGTAGTCAGATGGCCATACACCTGACATTGACATTGAACCAGGCCATATGCTCCAGAAGAAGGACCTCATAAGTCTTCCTAGACATTTGGTGATCAATGACACTTTTATGCCATCTACACATGGAAAAAAATCCCCTTGAAGAGTTTCTTTTATAAAAATAGAGAATATGGTCATCTGTGAGTAGGTGTATTCTTTTATTACTAATTTTCTGGCTTACAGATGATATCTCCTCTTTTAATGAAATAGACTGTTTCTTTAGCCTTCCCTCTTCATTATCCTTTATTCACTATTAGTGGTTCTTATTACTAGATTTTATCCAATTTTCTTACATTTTTAAAGGCATATAGGGTCCCAACTTGGACACTATGGGATTCCAGTAAGAAGAGCCAAGTGGTTAGAGTGTGGGAGCCTGGATGCAACTGGGCTAGCTTCGCCACTGCCTGCGGTGTGAACCTGGGCAGATTAATTATTTTTCCTGGGCCTCAGGTTCCTTATTTGCACCTGAGGATTATGATATGGGTTGTTGGGAGGTTTAATGAGATTATGTAAAGCATATAAAACAGAACCTGGCAACTATACAAGAAGTGACAGCAATCATATCCTTAATATCCTGTATATTCTTAGAGGTCACTCTCCTGTTACCATGTCCCCATGCCATCCCTAAAAATGAATGCACTGCTATATTGCTACCTAACATTGGGTGCACAGCATTACAAACGCCTAGGACTTTCCCATTTGTGTCATATTTACATCCCAGTTGTACTCTTCCCCAATTGTAAATCTGGGTAGTTCATGCACTATCTTGAAAGTGCCCCTATTGATTTTTTGGCAAACTTATCTTGTTCCCTGGAGAGAAAGCCTTACTCTGACGCCACCCCCACCATGGCTAAACAGTAACAGCGAGGAGGGAATGTGTAATTCCCTCCAGAACACTGGAGGGAAAAAGTTCTTCATGACTTTTTAAGGTGACCTACACTCAATGGATGCTAATAAAACATTGCTGGTTTACTCTACTATGCGTCAGTAGATTCTGCTAAATGAAAATACAGGAAATCTCAGGAAGCCAATTTTTTTTCTGAGGAAATTAGCCTCTAACTTCCAACTCCAGGTTAGGATATTCTCTGGTTTCTTCACTTCTAGAATAACCATATTTATTTACATTCGGCTTTGGACAACACTGCTGTCCATTAAAAAAAAAAAAGCATGTTATTCACCTGTATTAAAAATGCCCATGGACTTACATCTATTTGGGGTCTAGAAACTTTCGATACCGTTCTCAGATAGATTTTTCCCTTGAAAGAAAGGATTAAAGATTCTTTTCAAGGAGCATCTTTTTCACACAGTATGAAAGAGCTACAGGAGTTCCCATGGGAATTGGCTGCATACATTTCAGCCCTTCCCACAAGAAGTCTATTGTTCCCTAGGCGTCTCTCAGTTTCCTCTGCCAGGACATGTTGCTACACTTCACTTCTACTAAAAGCCTCTGAGGCTGAGTTATTCCAAATGATGCTAAGGAACTCAGCCCTTGGTCTTTTCACTAGGACTCATCGAGTCTACATTTGTAGCAGGCTTGTTACCATAAGCACATATAAAAAATAGGTTTGGTAACCTGTTTAGGCAAGAACTCAAAAACCATATTTAATTTTGAATATGCATTGCAACTTATTGAAATAAAAAGAGATAGGAAACATTTTTTCTTCATCAGGAATGAGGGAAACATCTTCAAGTCTAAGCAACTTTCTAAACCAAGAATTTGTGATCTGTCACAATGATTTCATAGTGTATCCATTTTCACCTGTAAAGTTGGACTTGGCAGGTCATATTTGCTCTGGAATTGATATAAATCTTACTAGCAATTTTTAATTCAAATTTGGTACGTTTGTTTTTCCAGAAAGCATACCCAAACTCTCAAATTACAAGGAAAATTCTACGTTAAATATATCTTTATTTACATTTCAATTCCATATACTAAAGCAACTGCATGACCAATTCAGATAATGCCTTAAGTATTTTTTCTTATTCTTTAAATTGAAAACATATGTAAATGTCAAGAAATGCAACAGTCAATTGCTATAGCAATTTCAATACATACTTGAAAGAACAAAAAAGTGGTTAGATTCAATTATGATTTCTGAGATATCTGAACTATCAAAAGAAAACATGATAGCAACAGCAAACAGTAATGGTGACTGTCCAGCCCAGTGACTGTAATGATGCTGTTGAATTTTCTTTGAAAATCATAGGCAGCGGCAGTTTCTTTGCTGGTTGCAAAATGTTTCTTGAGGTAAACAAATTATGAACTAGAAATGAGCCTAGGCTATTATGGAGTAAAACAAAAATGCATATAAACCAAAAATGCACAAAGAAGCACGGTTTGCTGCTCCTGAGGCCTGGAGACATGTTTTAATAACCCTCAGAGAGGTGGCTTTTTTTTACCCTAATAACTGAAAAGCATGCATACGTGGCTAGACGCACAACTCCCAAATGTGCTTTATCTGCATAATCAGCCAGCCCCTGGAAGTTTCTCTGCCCTGCTTGCTATCGCAGCCTCCTGTTTTCCTCACTGCAGCTCCTGACATTTATTTAAATTAGCTTTTGTTTTTGCTGAACAAAAGGACAAGAAAGAGGATAGCCATACCTCTCAGCACAGGAAACTCTGGCCATCATAGGAAAGAGAAGGCAACATGCTTGATCTTTAGAGCAATTCCTCTGCCACCCAGGACCATGCTCAGAGGCCGCCCGGGAGCGCCTGCCCGTCCTGTCCTGTTGGCAAGCCGCCGGGCTTCCTGGTGGCGCTTGTCAAGCCTGTGGTACACTTGATTCCCTCCCCTGGACTCACCGTGTGGAATCCGGGCAAATGAGTAACTTCTCTCTCTCCCAAACTTCTGCTGAGAGCTAACAATGGGCACAAAGCCTCGTTTATTTTTACAGTAGATTTACAGAAGTTTCTCCGAGCAGATCAGCCGTTTGAAAGAATGAGAAGATCAGACCAAGAACCAGTAATTTAGCTTCTGTTAATGAATAACCCACTTTAAGGAATCAAGGAAGTTTTAGGTTCATATCAGATGTGGAGCCTTTTATCAGGCAGGCATCAGTGAAAAGGCTTGGGGAGGGATGGAGAGACGGCAGCCAGGAAATGAGATAGTATGTAAGCCACATGCAATAGAAGAAAAATACCACAAGAGAAGCAAAATGGCTAAAGGAGCAAAAAGCCTAACTATGCTATTGGTACTGCCAGGGAAACACTGAACAGCTTAATGAGGCACCCCTAATAGCATGAGGGATTTTTCCAGGTCAGCGCTGCTCCTTCTCGTCCCATCCAAATTGCTAATTCACTTCCTTTTACCATCCAAATATAGAACTCCTCTTCTCAGGCGTAATACACTGGGGATCCCTTACAAGCAGTATTACATCTCCTTACATCTCTCTCTCTTTTAAGAAGAATGCTCTTCAAACCTCTAATGCATAAATTAATTGGTGGTACCCAGTGGACTGGTATATCTGGAGGCTCTTCTCTCCCATTTTCAGTGTATGACATGGGCTCTCTCCCCTTATTGATCTGAGGTTTGGCCTACACATAAGGCAATGGAATATTTCTGAGCCATTCCTAGCTAGCTTTCAGTCAAACTAAGGGTGAGTGCAGTGGGGAAGAGAGAGTAAGGTGTACACACTGGAAATATCAATATTTCTGTCAATTAAGAGGCATACTCATAGGGTAGAGAGGACTTTCTCCTGTGTTTACCCCCCAACATCCATGTATCCTATTTCTGGTAAAAACTCTACCCAAGTTACCGTTGGGAAGCAATGTTCTTTAGGCAGACTTGACTCGCATAGATGGGTGGGTCTTAGTCAGTCAGAGAAATTGCATTCCCCTGCCCATAGTGATTAATCTAGGGGAGGTGTGTGACTCCTCCCAGCCCAATGAAAATCATGACAAAAATGAGTCTTTGGCTTTGGTGGGACAGAGTGATTCCTGCTGGACTTGATGACAAGAAGATGTAAGGGTTGGATGCTCTTGCCGTCTTGCCACCAAGCAACCAAATCTTAGTGACTGCATTTGGGTCCCTTAAACCAGCTTGCCCTGAAGTTGACAAGATCCATCCTTCACATAAGCCAATTCCTTAACAGCTTAAGTGATTTTAGATTGGGTTTTCTGCCATTTGTCATTAAAAGATTCTACCCGACAGAACCAGCCAAACTCAAGTCTGTGGGAGGGCTCTGCTGAGTCTCCACAGGGCGGCTCCTTGCAAACAAAGTGGACCAGGAGACTCGTTCGGAACCATCTATGACAAATGGGTCCCTTTAATGATAGCCACAGGCTTCCACAGACAACCAGGAGAGGCAGGAAAGGCCTGGGAAAGAAAGCCGTCATTGAGTGTACCTGAAAGCGGGACTTTTTAAATTAATTCTTCTTCACGAACTACATGTTCAGCTCCCCTACCTACTTCTGGGTCAGCTACCTAGACTTGCGTGGTGGCTCCTAGCTCACACTGTTTGACCTCAGTAAACCTGATCATGGACTCTATCCGTGCATGTACAATTTTCATAAATTCCTTTGGGTGATTAATTTCACAGACTATTGCTCTATCTTTATCTCTCCCTCCCTCCTGCCGATGCTTGCACAGCTCCCCCCCCCCCACACCCCACTCTTGGTAAATATGAAGTAAAGAACATTCTCTCTGACCACAAAGTCAGACTAAGATGCTTCCTTTACAGCAAACGTATAAATTCTAAAGCAACTTTAAATGGGTAGCTTACATATAAACACTGAGGATTCCTGGATTTCATTTTCTGTAAGGAAGTTTTCTTAATCTGAAACCAGTGACCACCTTCAGTCACACACCATTTCTGTGTTCAGCTTCCCAGCTTTGCAAGAGCCCATGACACACACAGAAAAACTCCGACATCCAGGAACTCTCTTTTAGCTCAACAGAATAGCATGTGGCTGCTTTAACTGTGAGAGTCACGCTGCTTTTTTGTTTGTTGGTTTGTTTGTTTGTTTTTTTAAAGAACAGGGGACTAGAGTCCTGTGGCTAAGGTTTATTTGGTTTGTTTCATTATAATAAATAATACTATGATAAGAAATATGACAGTGAAAGTAATATCTTTGACACCCAAAATAGACAAGATTCTTTCCCAAGCTAGTTCCTCCTTCTGTGCTTTTTATCTTGGTGACATGCCCTTACTCTCCACCCATCACACAAACTGAGCATCTGAGCATCATCCCATATTTTTCTCCCTCCTCTTTCCACGTGCATTCAATGATCCTATCACATCCCAGGTCCTGCCCATTCTCTGTCCTCAACATTCTTTATGGTCTGTGGTGGAGATATCCTAAGGTGACCCTCGATGATTCATTTGCTGGTGTTCACCTAAGCCATGCCTGAACTCCTGACCACACAGAAAGTCTGAAATAATAAATGTGTATCATTTTAAGCCACTAAGTTTATGGTAATTTGTTACACAGCAATAGAAAACTAATACATGACCATATTTCCCATCTCTCCACTGTGATAGCTAGATAGTCATTGTTTCTGGCAAGTTCCTCATCCTGTCTTGTCAGGGTGTTGACAGGAGTCTCCTAGCAGGTCTCACTGCCTCCAGCATGGCCCCTTCAACTCTGCCACCAAATCAGCTTTCTAAAACAAAATATGATATGGGACTTTTCTACTTAAAATGAGTAAGTGGCAACCTGTTGCCTGAGTGTGAAATGCAAACCCCTTGGCTTGGCACACAAAGGACTTCATGCTGTGGCCCCCACCTTCCTCTGCAGCTTTGCTTCCATCACTTATGCGCACACAGCCCTGTGTACTGAGGTCAGCACCTTCAGACTCTATCCAGGAGCCTATCACCTTTCCGTGTCATTAACCACTACTACTGTGATCAAAACACCATCATCTCATGTCTCACTTGGATTATTGCAATAGCTCGCTGGCTTCCGTTCTCGTCTTGTTAAAATATAGTCTTAACAGAATACCCAGATAATTCCATGCAGAAAAACCAAATCAAACCTGACTCCCTGCTGCTCAACACCCTGCAATGGAATGGCTTTCCATCTCACCCCATGTCAGAGCCAAAGTCCTTTCAATAATCAGCAAAGCCCTCTGTGACACAGCTTCCCCCTTCTCCCTCCATGTTTTCGGCTTCATCTTTTGTCATTCTTGTTTTTGCTCTCTCTGCTCCAGCTACATGGAGTTTCCTTGCCATTCCATGGACACAGTAGATGTATTTCCTCCAGAGGGCCTTTGCATCTGCCGTCTCCTCTGCCTGGGAGGCTCTATCCCCAAAGGTCCATACTGCTTGCTCCTTTCCTTCCTTCATATCTTAACCCATACATCATCTTAGCAGTGATGCTCTCCCTGATTACTCTATGAAACAGCGACACTCCCTGCCCCCCTGCCTCTGCATGGCTCATGGCTCATTTCCTGCTCATTTTTGTCTCTAGCAATTACGGCCATCTGACATACCATATATTTACTTATTTCTGTTTTTGTTACTCTTCTCCATCAGTACCTCTCCAAAAATATGAATTTCATGAGGGCAGGGACATTATGAGTTCTGTTGATTTCCTGGAGTTCAACATGGTGGACAGCACATAGGATGGGCCTACGTTGTTCAGTAAACTGAATAAGTAAGAGAAGGTGGTTTAAACTCACTCGGACTCTCCACGCAAGACTGGAATTTAGAAGTAAACAACCTGATGAAGCAGAACTGTGTAGGACCCGCTTTGTCACTGAGGATGGGAGTAGAGATATCCATCTTTCGGGGGCAGAAATGGTTGCAAGGGTCACAGTCCTGGCTCCACACTGGCCCCTGTAGGGCCAGGGCAGAGGGGGTTTCCCACAGTGCCCAGCGCAGGAGCCAGAAGGGCTTCCTCAGTAAGCTTGTTCTGCAGTGTGGTGCTGACCCTCCTGTCCTCCCAGCATTCTGTGAACTCCCAATATGGATCTTCAGTAAAATCCATTTCTGTTTAATCAACCAGAAACTGCTTCTGTTTCTTGCAACTGAAAATACCAATAGTAGTCTCCCCTGTTCTTCTATGCCTTGCACCTGCCAATCCCTCTACCTGTAACACCCTGGTCTGTTCATAAAATGCCAGCCATGATTCTTACCCCTTCCTCTCTGGAAGGATTCCTGTGTCAAGTAGAGATGATTGTATCTTCTTTTGTTTCCACAGGGCACCTTGTACAGGCTTCTACCATATTATCCTCATTCTCTCCTACTATTAATAGCTGACACACCCTTCTGGGCTGGGATGAGGTTTTAAATATCTGAGGAACTCCAGCTCCAGTCTACTATTTGGCACAAAGGAGGAATTCAATATAAATTTCATGAATGCAGGCTTCCTTTATAAAAGCACCAATAGAATAATAATTCTATAATTGAAAAGAATTCTGATACAGAAACAAAGGGATATATAACAAAGAAATCTATTTGGCTGAGACAGAATTATTTACTTGTTAAGCTGGTAAAAATTTTTTTTTAATTTTTATTTTCCCAGTAGTGGTAAAAAGGGAGAAAGGAGGCATATCCTTTTACTGAAAAAAAACAACAACAACAACAAAACTTTAATCAGACCAATTGGGAAAACAAAGAGAAGATACAAATTACCAATATAAGGAATAAAAGAGTTGACATCACTACAGATTCTACAGATAACATTAAAAGGAGATTATGGAAATTTTATGCCAAAAAATTTGACAACTTAGATGAAATGGAGAAATTCCCTGAAGGACAAAAGCTGTCAAAGCTCATTCAAGAAAAAAATAGAGAGCCAGAATATCCCTATATGTACTTATTTAAATATTGGAGTTACAGTTAAAAACATTCACATGAAGAAAACTTGAAGCCCAGATAGCTTCATAGGTACACTGTATAAAACACTTGAGAAATAAATAATACTAATTGTATACAAATGCTTTCAGAAAATTTATTTCATTTCACAGTAAGATGCTTTGAGAGCTAAGTATTCATATACACATTATAAATATCTTAAATATCTATAGTTCTATAAATCTATATATCCTATGAATATGGCACATTCTATTTATCAGTTCCTCTACTGAAGAGGTTGTAAGTGGTATGCAGGATTTTACTCAGAAACACTGTATTGTTTGGGTTGAAAGAATGCACTCCGCCTAGGCTGCTGGGCGTAGTTCACAGCCAACCTACCATTTACTAGCTACATGGCTTTGGGCCACAATCTTAACCTTTTTTGCATGTCAGATTTTTTTTTTTAATCTGGAAGGCAAGGGTATTAATTGTACCTGGAGTTGTTATGAGGATTATCTGAGGTAATATTTGTAAAGCGCTTAGAACCAGGACTGGAATGTAGTAAGTGCTACAGGAGAGTTTGTTAAATACACACCAAAAGGAACATCTTTATAAGTGCTTCCTGGTGCACAGTTGCAGGAATTTGTCTAGGATACGTATCGGAAGTAACATTTCTGGGTTGTAGGGTATGCACATGTTTTATTTCACTCAATAATGCCAAATTACACTTCGAACTGTCAATCCTAACCAATACTCCCACAAGAAGGCCACACTTTTGTCACATACCTGAAAACACTCAAAAAAGATTCTTTAATTCGGCCTGTTGGATAAAAATGATATCTTTCTGGTATTAATTTGCCTTTCCAGATAAGTGATAAAATTAAACATATTTTAAGTTCTGAATATATTTGTAATTCCTCTATTGTTAAATGTCTGTTTAGTCTCATATTCTTCTCATGGATTTATATGAAGTATCTTTTTCTTACTTATTTGAGAATTTTATATAAATACTATAGATACTAAGGCTTTCATCAGCTACAATACATATGTTGCAATTACATTTAATGTATGTTTCACCTTTGTTTTGGGGCAGGTAGTTGCTATAGATAAGTTTTAATTTAAAATTCAATAAAGTAATATACTCACATAGTTCAAAGAAAAAAATATATAGTGAAAAGATACTCTCAAACCCAACCCCTTTCTACTTAGTTCCTGCCTAAACTTCTGCTGCAAGAAATAACATGTACCGGTATCTTTCCAAAGTTTCTTAATTCAAATACAAACATAAATATATTTTTTATTTACTCAACTTTACATAAATGGCAGTTTGCTATATATACACAATTCTGCATATTACTTTAATCACTTAATAATATATCTTAGTGCTTTTTCCATACCAGCATGTAGAGCACTTACTCATTCTTTTTAAAGTTGCATATTATTCCACTGTATGGATATACCATAATTTATTCAATAATGGGAATTTGGGCAATTTCAACTTTTGTTCATCTCAAAAACAAAGCAGTAAATTAAAATGGAAGGTTTTAGCTTTTAGAAAATATATCTTTCCTTTTATGGTTTATATTTTTTATTTCTTATTTAAGAAAGCTTTCACTACCCGAGTTCATAAAGATAGATGATTCTTTTATATTTTTTCTTAAATAGGTAGATGTTTTTCATGTTTAGGTTTTAATGCAAAATTTATTTTGTATTTGTAATATGAGGTCAGAATCTGGTTTTATATATATGATATTTTTCTAATACAATTTTTTGGTCTGCTCCTTACCCATTGCTACATACAGGTGATGTATGATTTATGATGCCAATATGATCTGTTATATTCCAAGTTTACATATATGTTTGGTTCTATTTCAGGAGTCCCTGTTCTGTTCCATTGATATATTTGTTTTCCTCTGGGCCAATACACTGTTTTACTGATTTGAACTTTTTAATTGTATAGAAAGAGTACTCCTTCTTTGTTCTTTCTCTTTGACATTATCTTAGAGGTTCTTTGACCTTTACAATTCTTTGACCACATAAATTTTAGACTCAATTAATCATTTAATAGAAATCAATTTGAGATGCTGATTAGAATTGCAATTAGATTTGTATGGATTGTAATGAATTACATATAGATTATTTGGGAAGTGCTGATATCTTTTTAATGTTGATTTATTTAATTCATGAGCAAGGTAAAATATTTAAGTCTTCTTTTATGTTCTTCAATAAACAATTACCTATTTTTTATAAAGTTCATGCACATACTTATAGGGTTTGTTCCTAGGCACTTTATAATTTAGCTGCTGTTGTATTTTTTTTAAGATTTTTTAAAATTACATTTTCTATTTTATTATTCCTAGTGTGAGGGAAACGTAAAGATTTTTGTATATTGATCTTATATCCACAGCATTCTTGATCCTATATTAGTTTTAAAAGTGTGTAATCTCTTGAATGTAGATAATTTTATCATCTCTAAATAAGGACAGTTTTCTTCATTGCCCCTCCCACCCCAATTCATATACTTCTTACTTTTTTTTTTTATTAATTTGTACCTCCTCTGATTTTTTTTTTACCCATCTGGCCATTAGTCATTTCAAAGAACCAGATTGTTTTGTTGGTCACTCCCATTTTTGTTTTTAGTTTCCATTTTATTATCTTCTGATTTTTCTCCATTGCTTCTTTTTTATAAATTTTATTGGGTTTACGTTTTTCCCATAGCCTTTTGGAATAACTATTCAGCTTACTAATATATTTTTTTACTTTTCTTAAAAATATTCTTAAAATTGTGTTTATAGGTTTTATGCTCTTATCTTTATTACTTCCTTCCTTCTACTTTCTATGGGTTTATTTTGCTGTTCTTTTTCTATTTTCCTGAGTTGGAGTTTGAGGCTATTGATTTTCAACCTTCTTTCCTTCTTCATATTTGGATTTAAAATTATAAATTTCCTTTTAAATGTAGCTTGAGCTGTCATTCATAAGTTTTAATATGTTATATTTTCATTATCATTGAGGTCAAAATATGTTCTATTTTCATCATGACTTCTTTGACCTGTGAATTTTTTAGAAGTCTATTGTTTAATTTCCAAACACTTAGAAATTTTTTTAGTTGCTGTTTTATTCCCCCACTGTGGGCAGAGAATACACTCTATTCAATCCTTTAATATATTGCAAAATTTGTTTTATGTCTCAGTATGTGGTCAATTAAAAAAATGCCTGTGTGTTGGATTCAGTGTTCTATTTACATACATTAGATGAAGTTTGCAAATTAGTTTTCTAAATGTTATATTACTTTTTTTTTTTTTTTTTAGCTGAGCCATCCTGCTGCCTGTTGGCAGCTCAGCGGCTGCTCAGCTCGGGCTGGACTCGAACNGCTGTTGCTCAGAGCTCAAACTCTTGAGCGAGCTCTTAACCAACTGAGCCACTCGGCCGGCCCTATATTACTTTTATATGTCTTTTTAAATTAGATATTTCGAGGTGTGTTACAATTTCCTGATAGGGTTTGGAATTGTCCTTTTCTCTTTTTTTCTATTTTAAAGTTCTATTTTGTAATTATAGCTATCGTGAGATTCTGTTTACTTGGATAGAAAGTTAGAATTGTCATATTCTTTCTGGTGGATAGAAACTTTTGTTATTATGAAGCATCCCTTACTTATATTAAAGCTTTTCTTTTAAAGTCTGTTTTGTCTGATAATAATATAACTATGAAGTCTCTTTTGATTGATATTTGCATGTTCTATCTCTTAATTTCAGTCTCTTTATCCTTATGCTTTGGATATGTCTCTTTTTTGCATCATTTGTTCCCCCACCCCCAATCACTTTTGTCTTTTAATTACAACCCTTAGACCATTTTCATTTAATCTAATTACTTCCATATTTGGATTTAAATGTATCATCTTAGTATTTGTTTTCTATTTGTTCTATGATTCTTTCTCTCTTTTTCTTCCTTTGGTTTTGATTATTTTAAATTCCTCTTTTCTCATCAGTAATCTTGGAAATTATATATCATGTATTATTTAAAGGGTTTTCCCCTCTTGTTTTTATTTATATTCTGTTGTTTCCTTGGATGCTTGGTTATTTATGTGTATATGAGTGTGTGAGTGAGTGTGTGTGTGTGTGTGTGTGTGTTTGTGTGCAATTGGACATCACATTTGTAAAAGTGATTGTAAGAATAATTTGAGGCTCAGTGTGTCTTGTTCTAGTAAGAAAATGTATATTTGTTTGTGCATTAGCCTTGCTGTCACCTCAGTCCAGTTTTAGGTATTGAGAAAAATTGAAACTGAGCTTTGTTCCCTCTGTTTCTAGCTTACCCTGTCCCTAGGGTGTAGCCCTTCAGGATTTCCACAGGCACTTCTACAAGTCCCCTTCCCTTCTGATAGGTCTTAGACTCTAATGCTTATTCCCTTTTCTCTGTGCAAAGTAATGCTCAGCTTCTTGGCCTCTTACACTTTCAGGTTCCTTTTTGAATCGGCAAAAGCCCACCGGGAAAAAAATGGGCCCCACAGCCAGGTTTACCTCCCTTGGCTTCCATTCGTCTTTACGTCTTGCCTCACCAATACTTCATTCCTTTTATCTTTTCGATGCTTTGAAATATATTTTCTTCAAACACTTAAAAAATTGTCTTGTCCAGGTTGTTGTCTTCAGCAGATGGATTGGTTAGGTAAAGGTTCAAGAGTTCACCTTGTGAAGACATGGAATAATGCAATAACTTGCCTTGAAACATGCTTGAACTCTAATATGCTTTCCCCGCATACATAACTTGATTCTCCATAAGCAATGGTATTACAGTTGCCAAGGTAACATCTTACCTAGCTCCTTTATCCTTGAGCCATCATAATAGATTTCCACCTAAAATTTCAAGGATGAAACAATGGCTAACTTTCTTAACTAAAAGGGATTTCAGAAAACAAGTAGTAAGGCTGATATGAAACATATGTTAAGAAGGTAAGGCTGTGAAATTAAATTTTTTTTTATGTCGGTACTATTGTCTTTATCTTTACTACCCCATAAAGAATGGTTTGTAGGCTGGATACAACCCCATGCTTAATGTGCTGCATTATTAAAACAACACTTAATTAAGTGGTGGACATAGCCAGAAACATGCTATGGTTTAAGGAAATCTCTTAGGTTACTTTCAGATGTTTCTAGTTTAGCAAAAGCCAAAGCATATTTTGTTGAGCACATTTTATTCCTATGTGTATTATAAGGGAAATCTAACCCATGTGTTTTATTTCATTAATATTTTGCCAAGTTAAATGGTTCTTTTGCAAGATATATTTAATGTTAAGTTATTTTTATGAGGCTTTTTCCCTTGGATTATGAATTCATATGTCACCTAAAGTAAGTATACTTTGATCCAAATATCTTGTAGTTATGAAGTCAGAAACCCACAAAACTTGGGTGATTTCCCAAACAGTGCCAAATATAATATTTCATTTCTACCACTAACATCATGATTTTTTCCTCACATTTGTCAATCAGCACTTTATTGAGAAAACAGCAGAGCTATTCTCCTTTTTGAGCCCTGCTTTTTGATAAATGTCCAAATGAGGCCACGGCCCAATTCAACATGGGCCACTAACTTCAAATCATGGGCATAGATCTAAGGGTATGGTTTGTATACTGACACAATCACATATGCAGTTACTTAAGAGGATAAGTCAGTGCATCAGAGGGCTTGATGAATACTAGCTCATAAGAGTGGCAAAAATGACAGATGAAGATATGGGCAATAGGAATTTTCAATCAATACTGGTGGGAGTACAAATTAGTAAGCCGTTTAGAAAAAAATTATCTAGTAAAGTTGCAGATGTGCACGCCCTCTAACGCAGTAATTTCACTCCTATGTATAGCCCTAGAGAAACTTGCACCTGTGAACCAGGAGATATGTACAAGAAAGTTCATCATGTCGTAATAACAAAAAACTGGAAACAATGTAAATATTAATCAATAGGAAAAAGTTCATAAGTCTGTGGTGTGTGATATTCATACAATGTGATTGTAAAGAGCAATGGAAATGAATAAATTATAGGCTTGTACATTATATCAAGAACAAGTCTCAAAAGCAGACAGCGAATAGTAGAAAAAACAAGTCAGTGGATAAAATGCAACGTTATTGTAATTATATGAAGTTTAAAAATCTGTAAAAACAAAGAATTTAGTGTTTAGGATTATACACAAATATGTAACACTAGAAACAAAAACTGTGAGGTGATATAAATAAAATTCAGGATAGATGTTACTTTGCATAGAGTAATGGAAAGTGGATGGGATAGGATGTAAGAAAAGCTTCTAAGACTGCATGAATGTCCTATTTTTTTAAAGCGGTGTTTTTAAAATTTTTTATTTTATCATTCCTTTAGACTTTAAAAATACGTTGTGAATATTAATACTTATTCAACCTTAACATGTATTTTTAAAATGCAGATTTAAGCATGCAATCAACCTACTGGATCATTTATCTACTACCCCAATTCTCATGAAACTAAAGCAAAAGGTACTGTCAGAGTTTAGTAATATGCTTAATGATTCCCTTCCCGTCCTGACTTTTCAAAAAAAAAATTCCCTTTGGGTTCTTTCTATGTCTTACGTAGCTGGGTTATTTCTAACGTTTTCAGATTAGATTAAATACTATCAGGCAGCTTCTGTCATTCCGCATAAGTAGTAGTGATTACTCTATCAGAAAAAAAATCTATAATAACATGGCATAGTCATTAATGTTTGACAAGCAAGTCTCAGTGGTGTACTAGAGCTGTCAGTGGAGTCATTAGTAACACATGACACAATGGGCTAAATTCTGCAAGAGAATAGAGCTCCCCCTCAGTCAAAACAAGACTGAACTCTTTTCAAAAAACCAGGGAATCTGTTTATTGTATAGAATCAATTATTCACAAATCCAGGCTGGCCAGCCTCTTTCCCTTCCCTGCTCTGCCTTTTCTCTTCTTTCTCTCTCTACCCATATCTGTCTTCCTTTCTTTCTCTTTCCTTTTTTTCCTACTTTCTTTCGCCAACTGTATTAAATATCTGTTATGTGCCAGGCGCCAAATATTCATGTCTGCACTGGTGTCCCCAAAGAATGACTGGGACCTTTGGCAGTGTATATACTGCAGGCACACCTCCTTTTTCTCTCTGGCATAGAATGACCCTTACTTGGTCAATCAAGTGATACCTTCATGATTTTTACCATATTTGTTAGCTGTATAATTGATTTTGTCTTTTGTTTTTAAGCTGTGAGTTCGACAATGTATACAAATGAGAGTATGTAATGTATATTTTTATATATACAATTTAAGGGATGATAACACTCATGTACTTACCACCCAGCTCCAGAAATAAACATTAAGTGTACCTAGAATGTGTACCCCTTCCCAATTTCCCCTCCCTGTCCCCATGCAGAAATAATGCACTATTTAAATTGTATACCATCAGGATCTTGCTTTTCTTTTTGGTTCTATACCTATGTAGTTATCTAAATATTTCATGTTTTTGAAATATTAATTGGATAATATATATTCTTCTGTGACTCAGTGTTTTTCACTCAATATTCTGTTTTTGCAATTCATCCATTAAGGTGTGGTTGGCTTGCTTTTTTACAGTTGCATAGTATTCCATACTATGCCTTTGTCCCACTTTATCTTTTCTTTGTTGACGGGCATCTGGCTTGGTCCATTTTTACTGTTATGGAGAGTCTGCTCTGGACATGTGCAAGTGTTTCTCTTGGGTATATGCTTAGAAGTGAAATTGTTAGGTTACAGAATATGTGAATTCTCCACTGTACTGGAAAATGCTTATTTATTTGTCAAAGTAGGCGTCCTGATTTACATTCTCATTTGCAGTGGGTGAGAGTTCTTAGCTCTGCATCATCACCAACAGATAATATTGCTTGACTTGTAAATTTTTGTCAATCTGGTGAGTGTGAAATTGTATCTTACTCTGATTTTAAATAGAAATTTATTGATAACTAATGAGTTTGAGCATCTTTTAATATTTATTTGCCATTCATATTTTCTTCTGAGATGTGCTTATTCATGTCTTTTGCATATTTTTCTATTTGATTATCTTTTTTTAATGATTCATAAGAATTGTTTATATATATATATATATATATATATATATTTCTTTTTTTTTTAAGATTTTTATTGGGGGATGGGAACAGTGCTTGGGAATTGGGGGAAGGGGACCAGACAAGTTGCTGTCCTTTCGTTCTTCAGTCTAGTTGTGGAGGACGTTGCTTCACTGGCCCAAGTTGGCACCATCATTGCGCTCTTCCCGGGTGAGGCAGATCAGTCACCGCTTCTGGACGGCCACTCACAGTGGCTGCTGGCCACTCACACTGGCTGCTGGCTACACATGGTAGCCTATGGCAACTCACTGAAGCAGAGGCTGCAGCCTATGCTGTTGCCAGTGACTCAGGGCAGCCCAGCTCCAGGTTGAGCTGTTGTTCAGCATCTTAGCTGTGGAGGGCAATGTCACTGGCCCTCATATGTGGGATCCGAACCAGGGCCCTCTGGCATCCCAAGCCAGCTCTTAACCAATGTGCCACTCAACCAGCCCTGTTTATATATATTTTTAATATGAGTTGTTTTTGAGATATATTTATGAGTATTTCAAATATGTTCCTGAGTTTGTGGTTTGAATTTCACTATCTTTATGAAATTTTCAAATGTCTTTTGATATCTTGATTTTAGCATAGTCAAAATTATAAATCTTTTTCTTTATGTTTTGTGTTTTTGTGTCTTGTTTAAGAAACTCTTCCCTGCTGGGAAAAGTGGACAGATGCTTGCAAAAAAAAAAAAAAGACCACCTTCTTACTCCATATACAAAAATAATCTCAAAATGGATTAAAGACTTAAACGGAAGACTTGAAACTACAAAATTCCTAGAACAGCGGTTCTCAACCTGTGGTCACGACCCCTTTGGGGGTCGAATGACCCTTTCACAGGGGTCGCCTAAGACCCTCGGAAAACAAAAAGATATTTACATTACAATTCATAACAGTAGCAAAATTACAGTTATAGAGTACCAACAAAAATCATTTTATGGTTGGGGGTCACCACAACATGAGGAACTGTATTAAGGGGTCGCGGCATTAGGAAGGTTGAGAACCGCTGTCCTAGAAGAAAACAAAGTAAACTCTCAGACATTATGCTTAGTAATATTTTTACTGATATGTCTCATTGGGCAAGGAAAGCAAAAGAAAAAAATAAACATATGGAACTACATCAACCTGAGCAGTTTTTTAACAACAAAGGAAACCATCAACAAAATGAAAAGACATCCTACGGAATGGGAGAAGCTATTTGCCAAAGAGACATCTGATAAGGGTTTTATACCCAAAATTTATTTTAAAAAACTCATACAGGGCTAGCAGAGTGGCTCAGTTGGTTAAGAGCACGAGTCCTGAGCAACAGGGTCACCAGTTCGATTCCCATATGGGCCAGTGAGCTGCACCCCAGCTGAGCTGCCACTGAGCTACCAACAGATGGCAGAATGGCTCAGCTGGTGAGAGCACGTGCTCCTAACAACAAGGTCACCAGTTCATCTCCCGCATGTGATGGTGGGCTATGCCCACCTGCAACTAAGATTGAACACGGTGCCCTAAGCTGTGTGGCAGCCACCGCCGGATGGAGACTGGACTTGGAGCTGAGCTATCTGTGCCCTCCACAACTAAGACTGAAGGACAACAACTTGGCTGTTCCCCTTCCCCAATTCCCCAACACTGTTCCTCTTTCCCAATTCCCCAATAAAATCTAAAACAAACAAACAAAAAAACAAAACAAAACAACAACAAAAACTTATAAAGCTTAACATCATAAAAAACAAAATCCAACTTAAAAAATGGGCAGAGGACCTGTATAGACATTTCTCCAAAGAGGACATGCAGATGGCCAACAGACATATGGTTAAGATGCTCAACATCACTAATCATCAGAGAAATGCAAATACAAACCACAATGAGATACCACCTCACTTCTGTCAGAAGAGCTATTCACAATAGCCAAGATACAGAAACAACTGAAATGCCCATCAATAGATGATTGGATAAAGAAACTGTGGTACATTTATACAATGGAGTATTACTTTGCCATTAATAAAGCATGAAATCCTACCATTTGCAACAACATGGATGGACGTAGAAGTTATTATGTTAAGTGAAATAAGTCAGACTGGGAAAGACAAATACGATATGATCTTACTTACATGTGGAATCTAAAGAACAAAATAAACAAACAAACAGAAATAGACTCATAGATACAGAGAACAAACTGATGATTGCTAGATGAGAAGGGTGTTGGGGGGATGGGTGAGAAAGGTGAAGGGATTAGAAAGTCCAAATTGGTAGTCACAAAATAGTCATGGGGATGTGAAATACAGTGTGGGGGATATAATCAATACAGACTATGTAGGGTGTCAAACGGATACTTCATAGATTATATAAATGCCTAACCACTATGCTGTACACCAGAAACTAATATAAAATAATATTGAATGTCAACTAATACACACACACACACACACACACACAGAGCATGGTACATGCATAGAAAAAGTACAGCATAGAAAATACAGTCAATGATATTGTAATAGCTATGTATGATGTCAGATGGGTAGTAGACTTGATGGGATTATCACTATGTGAGCTGTGCTAATTACCACATTTGGTAGATCAAGATGTCTCATTTTTTTCTTTTTCAAAATTATCCTGGCTATTCTTGATCCTTTGAATTTCCATGTAAACATCAGAATCAGATTATAACTTCCATGAAAAACTTTATCTAAATTTTGATTAGAATATGAAATTTAGAGTTAATATTTGAGGAGAATTAATTTGAGGAGAATTCATATTTATATAGTATTACTTTTTCCTATCCGCAGCATGCTATAATCTCAAAATTATTTAGATTTTCCTTAATGTTTTTCAATAAATTAGATTTTTCATTTTTAAAACATGTTAAACACATTTTTAAATAGCAATAAATAATAACTGATATACAAAAAAAACCCTGCAAACATTTAATATATACAATTTGATGGTTTGTACATATGCGTACACCTTTTAATGAAACTATCACCACAGTCAAGGTAATAACATGTCTATCACCTCAAAAAGTTCCCTGTGCCCCTTTGCTGTGGCTTTTGTTTTTGTGGTAAGAATACTTAACATGAAATCTCCCTTCTAACAAAACTTTTAAGTGCACAATACAGTATCGTTAACTCTAAGAACTATGCTGCACTGCATGTCTCTAGAACTTATTTATCTTGCGTAACTGAAACTTTGTATCCATTGAACAACTCTTCACTCTCCTCTGCCCCCAGCCCCTGGCAACCGCCATTCTATTCTCTGCTTTTACGAGTCTATTTTAGAATCTTCATATGCATGAAATCATGCAGTATTCCTCTTTCTGCATATTTCACTTAGTATAGTGCTCTTCAGATTCATCCATGTTGTCACATAGGGCAGGGTTTTCTTCTTTTTTAAGGCAGAATAATATTCTAGGCTGAATTGCATGAAACTTTCTTGCTCAAGGAAAATACCTTAGCCCCAATTTTCCTAAACCTCAGCCATTTGAAAATCCCTTTATGATTTTTGACATATCCATGTATCACATGTCCTGTCAAACAGGTAGTATTTTTCTTTAAATTTGGTTTAATTTCACTCACTTTTGCTATCTTTACCTCACTCTAAGAAATAATACTAGTTAAATTATGAATTTGATGTGCTATTTCTGTTTTACCTAATATTCATGAAAATAGAATATTTTTTTTAAAGTGTGTGCATATACCACATTTGACCAAAAGTCCATCTGCTACACTTTGGAAAAGTCTAATCAAACTGAGAAAGACACAAAAAAACATCTACCTATCTCCCACCTCCTCTGCCCCAACAGTACACGCTCAATGCAAGGGTGACCGGCCGCCAGCTCCAGTCTCAGCAGTTGCCAGGCTGCCAATCTCCTCCTTTGTCTGAAGAATGTTTCCCATTTGATTTGCTTTCTGCCTTTTATTTGGGATTGCCATCTTTCTGCTGCCCAGCTCATTATAAACGGGGGGTAAATTTATGCCCTGGGAAACCAACATGCCTGCAGCTGCAATGCCAGCCGGTCGGCCAAGATAAAGTAGCCGGGCAGAATTAATAGACTGGCGCTCACGTCCCCGTTAATATGTAGGCCAGCTCACTGGGGGCGTGTGTGGCTGTGTTAAAAGTGGGTTGTCAATCTCCCCATCAGCATCTTGCCAATAGCTGGGTGACAGCAGGCCCCATAGTCTTCTGTGACAATCCAATTCACCTGTCTCCTCAGCGATCACAACCACTCAGGCGTAATTTACTCAAATTCTCCACCAACTTTCTAGCTGGAGCATTCTTGGTTTATTAAGCCCTGCTTTTTTCTCGATGGCACAGGGCATCTCTGATACAGTTTGATTAAAGAACTTTTTTTTCCTCTTTCTTTTAGCTGCTCTTCAAGGTCAGATAGCCTAGATAGTTCCAGAAGGCTGCCACTGCCTCTTAGTCCCACACATGTGTCTATGATGCCATTGGCAGGGGCTTCCAGGCGCATGGCTGAGTCCATTAAGACTTAGTGAAGCCTGAAAGGGAGAATCAATGTTTCATTTACATTAGAAGGCTCGACATCTCATCACATCCTGCTGGAAACAGGCTGGACGACATCTTAATACTAATCAGCTCTCTCTGACATTGAATTCTAAGGATTTGGTATTTTGAAAACCAACGGTATAAGCTCTGGCCCTCCCAGCTCCTCTCAGGCAATCATCTGCCCCCTTGCCAGACTGTACAATTTGACACTCTTGTTCAGCGACTTCTCACTCATTAAACTGATCAAGATACAAAACTTGTTAGTTAATTTTTCATGCACTTGGGGGATCTGGTTGCATATTTTAATGATCTGCTCTCAGAATGTGCTGATCAAACCGCATATTTTGTTGATTTGCCGTGACATATCCTTAACTGCAGTGTTGCCCGTGCAGGGTCCTGGGTGATGTGAGCTGCATCCGGTAAGTGCGGGGGTAGATGCTGTGTGTGCTAATTGAGCTGTGCAGCTCCGCGGGGGCTGATGTGCTCTTTACTGATTGATCTGAATAATAACCACTTGGAATTTTCATATTTCGCACCCCAGGGCTCACATGGTATTAAAACCAATATTTACTAGAGTAGCGTTTGTACTAGTTAGAACTTAGAGCACTTTTCTCATTTGCTAAGATCTGGTCATAAAAATTGGGTTGTTCACCTCCCCCCCCACACACACACATAAATGAGATAAACAAAGAAGTCAGGGAGTAATTCTACACAAGTTCAAACAGAAGGATAACAGCAGTCCTTAGAGACTCTCTCTGGGTCCTGTGGATGCTGAGGGCTCAGAATTGGCTCTATGCTTTCGGAAAATCTTCCAACTTTGTTGTCCCTGACCCCAAGTCGCTGACCCCAAAATCCTACAAGCAGAGTGGATGTTCAGGGTGTCTTGTCAACGAGGAGGCAGATTGCTGGGCTGCTAGGGCCTTTGTCAGAAAGTCAGGGGACTTGGGGACTTGTCCAGACCCTACGCATGGTTGCTCGTGGGTCTCCAGGCCTCAGTCCCCAGTCCATATTTTAAAAAAGAAGTGGGAGAGGCCATGGACACCTTCAATTTCTAAATTCTGTAAAGTAGAAAGAGTCAGGTCCTGGGCTTTTAAAAATATCTATTCCATTAAGAAAAAGTATTTTTATATTATAGATAGATAGATTTTGCTTTAATGTACTACCAAAACACAATAGTAATAAAAAGTGGAACGTACAAATGGGGTTTAAGAATAGTGTGGTTGTCTTCTCACTATATAAACAATAAGGGAGCATAAATAAACATGATTTTCAGGATGCCTTAAATGAAGACTTTTTGGGTAGATGGTCAGTATGAACCTATACAGGGCCAAATAGTAAATAATTTCATCTTTGCAGGCCATACAGTCTCTCTCAGAACTACTTAACCCTTCTATTGTGATGGGAAAGCAACCACACATAGAAGATGTATAAACAAATGGGCATGACTGTGTACCAATAAAACTTTATTTACAAAATCAGGCAGATGGCCCAACGGCAGTAGTTTGTGAACTGTTGATCTAGAACATTATTATATCATCCTTCAGCCTACTCCTCTGTAAAATGAAAACATGTTAGTACCTACCTTGTGAGTATGTTAGGAGAATTAAATGAGTTAAATAGTACTAATTAGTACTGAAGTACTTAAAACTATGGAAGTACTATAAAGCATAGTAAGTACTTAAAACACAAATAGTATAAAAATGTTAGCTACTTTTGGTAGTAAAAATAGTTATTATTTGGACTTTATAACACATTTAAGACATTTAATTCATTATCTTGATCATTCAACTAATACTTATTAAGCTCCTAGTATTTGTAACTTGCTGTGGGAATTCAGTGGTGACCTAAAAAACCAAAACCTTTTTGTCATGGAGACCACAGAATGGTGGGGGCCAGAGATGAGGAAAGAGATGATTGCACACCATGATAAGTTCTATAGAAAGACAGGCTCAGAAGCACATAGTAGAGACATCCAACTGAGACATGGGACACTAGACAGGCTTCCAGGCAGAAATGATAGCTAATGAAATATGAAAAACCAGCAAGACTTAGCCAGTCAAAGGGGATAATGAGGGGTAGTGCATAAAGGGAAAGGTGGAGGAAGAGTGTTCAATGAGAAGAAACCGCCTGGGAAGAGTTAAGGGTAATTGGATTATGGGGTGGATGAGAAGCAGTGAGGTGAGAGGCTAAGGAGGTAAGCAGAACCTCATGAGTCATCTGAAAGATTTAAGGTTGATCCTAAAGCTGGAAGCTTGAATAGTTGAAGCAGAGGAGTAACATGGTCAGATCTGTACTTTAGATAGAATACTCAGACAACACACAGAGAATGTATTAGAGATGTAAAACTAGTGCTAAGAAAAGCAGAAAGAAAACACTAAGAGAAAGCAGAATCATGTGAATAGGGAGAGGAGAGTATCAAGAAAGAGGGTGGTCGGACATTTGAAACTTTTTAGAGAGGTTAAGAAAGTTAACATCTGAAGATAGGTCATCAATGGCCCTCAAGAAAACATTGTAATAGAGTGATAAGAGCCAGTCTAGACAGCAAAGAACTGGTCACTGGGAATATGCACAGAGGTCTATTTCAAGAAGTTTGACAGCGAAGTATAGCTTGAATGGTAGGTAAGCATAGTTGGAAGCAAGTAGACAGAGGGGACACAGGCATAAAGGAAGCAACTGGCCAAGGGACAGAAAGGAGATAAGTGATGAAACAGGGCACTGAAGGAATCTTGGAGGGACAGGGTTCAGAGACGCATGTAAGATCAGCCATGGCAGAAAGGAAGTGCCGCATTTCTCTGAGACCTGTGAAAAAATGTTTACAATGAAAACAAAAATCAATTTGTGTGGACAAAGAAGAGCCAAGAAAAATTATCCTAGCTCTTCTTCCAAAATGAAGGATAAAATATGCTTTACTGCAAGTGAGAAGTGGTTGCATTGGGGCTGGGACTCTGAGAGCCGAGGAGTAGGTCAGACCCAGACACCATGGGAAAAGTGAGGGAACAATAAGAAATAAATAAAAGAATTAAAAGAGACCTTGAGGTCCCAGATCAGATTTTGAGAGTACAAATAGAAGATGGACTCTAATAGCACTATTTGGGGATTTTCCCCCCAAGTAACACTTGTCAGCCCAGATCAAGAAAAGACAGAACAAAGCATGAGTAACCCAGAGGTGTGGACAGGCTATATGGGAATTGCAGAAAGCCAATGAAGAGAGGGGTGTTAGGTGCTAGAGAGGGGGCAGAGGGAACAGTACAAGAATGACCCAGGCCAAGCAGCCAGCCCAGGGAAGCCAACGAATGGCATGGATGCAGAGAAACTCATGGAAGCTGAATATCAATTATTAGAATCATTGAGCTGGCTTTGTTTTATTTTATGACATTCACTAGATTGAATTAATTTCCAAAGCTTATGGAGCTATCATTTTGTGAGCTGAGAAAACAAGAGAAACTTACCCTTTATGGTGATTAAGGAAGGAAAAAGGCAGGTAACTTCCAGATGTTAGTTAATTGAAATGGAATTCTTCATCTGACACCTGTTTCACAAAAGTTGCATTTTATTTATTTATTTATCTATTTATTTATTTATTTTTATTATTTTTTTATTGTGAAATAAACATTTTAAAAATTAGTTTCAGCTGTATAACACAGTGCAATACTTATACTTTTTACCCCTCAAAGTGACAACCCCCCTCCCCCAATCCACCGCCCCGCTCCCCTCCCATATCATACATATCTATTACAATTCTCTTGACTTCACTCCCACACTATACTCCACGTCCCGTGACTATATATATATATATATTCAATTATAGTTGACATACAATATTATACAACATAAGCTTCAGGTGTACAGTGCGGTGATCAAGCCTCTACCCCATCCATGAAGTGGTCTCCCTAACAAGACATGTGACCACCTGACACCCTACAAAATATTTACAACATTATTAATTATATTCTTTGAATTGTCTTTCATATCCCTGTGGCAATATTGTAGTTACCTATTTATGCTGTCTAATCCCTTCCCCTTCTCACTCATCCCCATCCCTTCCCAACT
>NW_017731366.1:3559173-3597465 GCF_001890085.2 Hipposideros armiger | reverse complement strand
TTCCTGATTTCTTCTTCTGATAGTTTATTATTGGTGTATACAAATGCAACTGATTTCTGAATGTTAATTTTGTATCCTGCTACCTTACTAAATTCATTTATGAGTTCTAACAGTTTTTTGGTGGAGTCTTTGGGATTCTCTCTCTATAGTATCATGTCATCTGCATATAATGACAATTTTACTTCCTCCTTTCCAATTTTGATGACTTTCATTTCATTTTCTTGTTTTATTGCTGTGGCTAGAACTTCCAGAACTATGTTGAATAGAAGTGGTGAAAGTGGGCAGCCTTGTCTTGTTCCTGATCTTAAGAGGAAAGCTTTTAGCCTTTTTCCATTGAGTATGATGTTTGCTGTGGCCTTATCATATATGGCCTTTATTATGTTGAGATATGATCCCACTATTCCCACTTTGCTGTGTTTTTATCATAAATGGTTGCTGGACTTTGTCAAATGCTTTTTCTGCATCTATTGATATGATCATATGATTTTTATTTTTCATTTTGTTAATGTGATGTATTACATTAATTGATTTGCAGATATTGATCCAACCTTGCATACCAGGAGTGAATCTCACTTGATCATGATGTATGATCTTTTTAATGTGATGCTGAATTCGGTTTGCTAGTATTTTGTTGAGGATTTTTGCATCTATGTTCATTAAGGATATTGGCCTGTAGTTTTCTTTATCTGTAATATCTTTGTCTGATTTTGGGATCAGAGTAATAGTGGCTTCATAAAATGTGCTTGGGAGCCTTCCTTCCTTCTGTATTTTTTGAAATAGTTTGAGGAGAATAGGTATTAATTCTTTACAAAAGTTGCATTTAAAATCTAGCTTGTGAACTCGCTCAGTGAATGAGAGAGATGGGCAGAGCCATCCACCAGCAGTTCTCCCTGAGGCCTCCTTCTAAACGACAACCTTCAGCCTGGTGCATGGCCCTCAGACCCCGTGCACACACTCACCAACCTCCCTCTTTGAAGAGTCTCAGCTGCACTCGTGCGTCTTGACATTTTCAAATACCTGAGTTTTTGGCAGCACATTTGAGGGAATTCAAAGACAAACACTTTTTTAAAAAAAAATAAGTTTCAGAAACCCCAGAAAACTTCCCATAATTATCCTGTTATTCTTTTGTTTGCCCACTGGCACCATGTCGCTGCTTGAGTGGAAGTGGTTACTGCTCTGAGAATGTTCTCTTGTGTCCTCCTAAAGCACAGCTCTTCTGGGTTCCAGTAAACCTGTGCCCTTCCTGTGGCCCTGCCGTTACCTGTCACTCAAAGGCTGCCCCCGCCCCCGCACCCTGACCTGCCCTGTTCCGTCAGCTACTCAGCCTTGACTGACCCTACCTCAACTGCATTAAAAACAAATGGGTCATGCTGATCCACATGTGTCTGGACACCTTTGGTGATACACACATGGCTGATGAGCCAGTGGAACCTGATTTATTGTCTCTGGGTATCTCGCAGAAAGGTTCTAATCGCCCAACTTTCATTGAGCCACAGAGCATCCCTTTGTAGTCAGTCACTGTATCTGGAAGTCATTTTTAAAAATAGAAAAGCCCACGTCTCCCATAATTTTAAATGTACACGCTGGCAGGTCACAGCGATAGTTATTTTAGTACAACAGTCACTATACTCAAAATACTTCCTGTTCATTATTTCATTTGCTTCTCACAACAACTCTGATCTACACCTGCAACCAACACCTAACAGGGCCTTTTATTATTCTGTTTTACAGATGGGGTGACGGAAGCTCAGAGAACAGCAAAATGACTCCCTAAAGTCACACAGCTCCTTACAGAGCCAAGGTCGGCACCCAGGCAGGCTGAGTTCAGAGGCAACGTATTCCTCTACCACTTTACAATTCATTCAGTGGCTTTTTCATTTATAATTCATCATACATGATTCAAGTTTTCTAGAACCTAAGATTGCAAGCCTAATTGCCCCAGGCTCTCCTTTCCACCAGGCTACACTCATTTCCTTATTTGATGAAGTGCCTGCTTCCTAACACAGCTCTTTACAAAATGTGGTCAACAAGCATTTTATTCATTGCCTCCTTAAGGCCTCTCCCCGCCCTCAGTTCTCTCACAAGATCTGGAGCGCAATTCTGGTTCCTCTGCATCTTTAGTTCCTCACATTCTCCACAAGGGGGCGCATTCTGACCATGCAGCTTTTGATGTTCTCGCCAGCCTGCTAAAATACAACCCGTGTCACCCTAATGCTTTCATTCTGTTATAAGAAATGGCTTTATTCAAGCTACACTCCTCATTGTTATTTCATGGAGGGGTACCAACAGTAAAAGAGGAAACCATATAATTTTTGTGGACTGTTTCTCCATAATTCATTCACTGGATTTCTGTGTTATGTTGTATGGAACCCATTAAGCAGGATATTGAAGCTTATGAATGGAGACCTAGTCATTCCTCTTTAATAAACATGAGTTACTTTTATTTCTTAAACTTTATTAGGCACTTACTCAAAACATTACTCAAAAACGCTTGTTAATAATATGAATGATGATTTTGATTCCGTTTGCATTATTAGTATTTCTAAAGGCCTAAAACACAAAGTCTGGACTATTCTTAAAGGCTGAGAAAATGGCTGGCATTTGAATGTAAATCTTTGTGCCTGAGTTTTATTCCATCTTGACACTTCTCACCAAGCCTTGTATGGAAGGCAGGGGCTCCTACCACACGGGCCTTTTTGTGTAGCTGAGGAAACCAATACCGGAGGAGACTGACTCTGAGCCTTAGAAGGGAGTCATATAAGAGGAATCGGGCTGGTTCGTGTCGGTTTCCTGTCAGCTGCTCTATTCACCAAGCAGAGCTATCACAAAGAGTAAAGAAACGTAAGTACACTTTTCACTTTAAATGTTGGGATCCAGCTTAGTTCTATGGCCCTATTTTCTTACCCATCACATTTTTTCCCTAATCAATCTCATCCATTTCCATGATTTTGAATACCATTTGTAGAGTGATGACTCTCAAACTTATATCTCCCTGGACCTCTCCTTTGAACTACTGACTCATTTAAATACCTTCCTAACAGCACCATGTAGACAGCTTCTTGACATTATCACACTGAACAAGCCTAAAAGGAACAATTGTTATCCTACCACAACCCCAAAAGACATCACCACCCTTTCAGCATCACGTTTTCCTCAGTTTTAGGAAATGGCCCTAATATCTACCTGGTTACAAACTCAATGCATCAGCCAGGTCTTGATTCTATATCTAAAATACACCTTATATTTCTCTACCGTTTTCCTTCCATTCCATGTTCCGCTTTAGTTCCAGATCCTATTGTCTCTGGCCTGGATCACTGTAGGAGCCCTTCATGGGACCCCCATTTCCATTCTTGTCCCTCTCCCCAGTAGTCCAGTCCCCACATCAGCCTGATCAATCTCCTGAAAATATAGATTTGACCCCGATTTCTCTGGCTTCAAACACATCAATGACTTCTCATTGCACATAAAAGAAAATCCCAACTCCTTATCATGGTCCACAAGACCCTGTAGCCTTTCCAGTTTCACCCCAATCCTCACTCCGGTCGGCTGGCCCTCTGTGGGGTCCAGGACAGGCCAAGATCTTTCACGCCTCAGGGCCCTCGTGCTGGCTGTGCCTTCAGGCCTTTCCTGACCAGCCCAGGCAGTAGGTCCTTCTGGTTATTCTCTAGCACCCTATTTACTTCCTTCCTAACCCTTTTCACAGCCTATAATTATCTTATTCATTTATTTGCTTGTTCATTTAGTGTCTCTTTATCCAACTATCCCCAAACCTGGTTCAGTCAAGAAAAAGCCAGTGTGCAAAAATATAACTGTTTAAATAATTCATGTATATTTACAAATTCCCATTCTACCAATGTAGATAAATGTAATCTAAATCGACATGATTGCCGATCCACTTCCCCGAGGTGGCACCCAGGTTGTAGAGGGATGACAGGGGTGCCTGCTCAAGATTTCCATATTTTCTGCCTACACTAGCCCCTCCCAGGACACCTGTTGTCCTTTGAAACCTGTCAGTGGTTCACATAGACCACCAGAGAGACATCCTCTTCCCAGTCACAAGGCCCTTCCTCCCAGTGGTTTGCACCACTGCTGTAAAACAAACCATCCTGGAGTTCCTACACCACCTGGGAGCCAGGATGTCTGTGCTGCTGACTGAAGCTCGTCTCTGCAGACATATTCCTACCTAGAGACAGACACAAGGTCCCTCGCCCAGGACCCACCCATGTCTGCACTCTTATTACCTTCTTCCAACCCTCCTAATCTTCTCAGTTCAGAGACTCTTTTCTAGAAGGAGCAGAGGAAGGGGAAGATAAAAGACTTGCTCTTAGTTTTGAGCTCTCTCTCTCTCAAATATTTTATCTATACGGAGTCCCGTGTCCCTCCGAGGGCCTAATGTTTTCAAAAGCAAAGAGAAACTTTTTTTTCTCTGCTTTCAGTTTTCACATCACTTCCTTGAATTTATGAACCTAGAAAAATCCAACTGGCTGAATTGGGGGAAAGAACCAAAAATGAAGGTGGGGAAGAATTTTTTTTTAAATTAATAGTTCAAAAACATTTCTCCATCATACTAGTATTGTGCCTGATACACTGTTGGTGTGTAATAGGTATTTGTACATTTAAAAATTAATAACAAATGAATGACTGAAGGAATATATGCTCAGTGTTGTCAGAAAACTGCAGTTAAGTAAATAAAGAGGCCTGTTACAGACTAGGAGGTGCAAGTCCTACTCCTTACCCTCTTGCTGGGTATTTGATCTTTTACAGCTCACTTAATTATACCATTCCAAGCCTTCAAGAACAGGATTATGGGTGATACGGTTGACAGATGAAGCTAACCCCTTTGCAGAGTTCTTTGAGCTTCTTATAACAAAATATAAGAATGCAATGGTGTATATTCTTTATAGAAACCAGCTTATTATACTATCATCTCCACGAGCAAAATACTTGCCAGGATTCTTCCATTAGATTGTTTTATAATCTCTCTTACAAGACAATGCAAACTCTGAGTTTGCATTCATAGGTTTATTTCAAGTTTTACTCAGAATTTAGATTCTTCCAAAAGTAGTTCAAACAAACAAAAAAAAGATATTCGCCATTAAATGACCCCTTGCATATATCATTGGCATATAGAAAAAACGCAAAACAGTTGAGGAGAAATAATGTGGCATTAATTATGAAAATATAAAACATATTTGTGCTCCACGAGGGTGTACCTATGCCTTTGTGCATCAATTTGCCCACCTGTAAAATGGAATTAATTATAAGGGTATGTACTTGGGCTGGCTGAGTGGCGCATTGTTTAGGAGCTGGCTTGGGACGCCAGCTCTGAGCAGCAGGGCCCCGGTTTGGATCCCACATGAGGGCCAGTGACACTGCCCTCTATAGCTAAGATGGTGAACAACAGCTTGACCTGGAGCTGGGCTGCCGTGAGTAGCTGGCGATGGCGTAGGCTGCAGCCCCTGCTGCAGTGGGCTGCGATAAGCTACCATGAGTGGCCAGCAGCCAGCGAGAGCAGCCGACAGCCGATGTGAGCTGCCAAGAGCCACCGCGAGTGGCTGTCCAGGGGTCGGTGACCGATCTGCCTCTCCCGGGAAAGAGTGCAATGATAATATCAACATGGGCCAGTGAAGCGACGTCCTCCACAACTAGACTGAAGAACAAAAGGACAGCAACTTGTCTGTTCCCCTCCCCTGATTCCCCAATGCTGTTCCCCTCCCCCAATTCCCCAATAAAATCTTAAAAAAAAAAAGAGTATGTACTTCAAGGACTCATTTTGAGAACTAAATAAGAAAATACTATAAATTCCTTACCTATTACTAGGCCCTATAAATGTTAACTTTTATTATTATTTCATAATGGAGCAACAAGCTTCTTTGCCACTTAACTATTGCTGCATAACAAATCATTTGAAATTAGTGGCTTAAAACAATGAACGTTATATTGTGCTCACAGATTCTGCATCGGGAACACAGAAAGGGTACAGCAGAGACAATGCTTCTGCTCCATTATGTCTGAAGTGTCAACCTGGAAGACTAGAAGGCTTGGGGTGACCCAGTAGCTGGGGGCTACAGTCATGTGAAGGTTTGTTCACGCAGATGCCGGGCATTCAATGTTGGTAGTGAAATCTCAGCTGACACTATGGGCTACATCACCCACACATGGTCCCTCCACTCCCTCATGATGGCTGCTGCATTCCAAGAATGAGCATCCCAAGAGATTCAAGTGAAAGTTGTGTCATTCATCTTTGATGACTTAGCCTTGGAAGTCACATGACATCACTTCTGCCATAGCCCCAGACCTACCAAGATTCAAAGGGTAGTGACATGGACATCTCCTCTCAACTGGAAGTGTCAACCTCACATCAGAAAAAAAGTATGTAAGAAGGGAAATTGGGTGCCTACCTCAGAAAATAGAATCTGTCACAGCTTCCAAATTGACAAATGTTGGGACACATGCACATTATGTTTGCTATTTGTCATTCTTGAACAAAATTCTGTTTTTGTAACTGAGAAGTAATTTAATAGTCATGATTTATAGGATTAAAGGACTTTCTGTCTATGAAACTCCAATCATCATCATCATCTAGTGAGAGAGAAAAGGATTAAAGAGCCCATAGGGTCTACCAAACTGACAATGGCATGGACTCTACAAGAGTTCACTGCCCACAAGACAAGACTACAAAAATGCTACCACACCTGGCAGAACTGTTGTAGACAGATGGCCCAATTGGGACTGTGTAGGGTTCTGAGTAGCCCAGAGTTGGTGGTTAGTAATCCTACAGCTAAAGAGGTGAGGCTATGCTCTCCTCTATGACACTGTTGCCTGCTGTTGGGCTGAGAAGAAAAGGAAGGGGTTCTTCTTGTGGGACCCTGCATGTTCCCTAGGGCAGGGTGGCTAAGAAAGCAGATTTGGGGAGAAAGAAGACAGGCCTTTGAGAAGAAGTGGACTATCCCAGGTGGGTTTGCTGTGATAATAGTCTGTCCAAGGCAGTTTGTCTTCTAGGTAAAGAAATTTTATTCTAAGACTTGGAATCTTAGGCCAGAAAAAAAAATCAACAGAAATGAAATGAAACAAATTACAACTACCAACTATTAAAATTTTACTAAGTGAGCACACTCTCCCCACCTCCACTTCTACCTCCACAAAGATATGACAGATACTTCAGACCATCATTATCTCAGAGTAAGAGCCAATTCTTTAATCTGAACAAATGCAGTTTTATGAACAACTTTCTACATAGTCCGTACCTCCCTCATTTTGATTTGGACCAGTGAAAATGATTTTATGCATCTGTATGGGATCAACAATCGGCATTTGAGAGGCATTGATTTCTGGACTCCAGCTCCCCTGAGGGAATTTGTGCTATAGCAGACGACTCACTGGTGGAAGGAGTTGTCTATACTCACTGTATCCTCCCCCTCATCTTCCCTTCATCCTTCAGTAAGGACTTCCTTCCCACTCCCATCACTTTACTGAAAATGGTCTCAGTCAGGTCTTTAGTGACTTCCTACTGACCCAATGGAGTGGACATTTCTCAGACATCTTTCTTTATCTCACTGGCATGGAAAACTATTGATTATTCCTATTCTTTTTTTTCCCCTATAGTATTATTACACTTTACCCCAGAGAATTAGGTTCTGCTTTTTCCCACTTTCACACACAACTGAGTCAGGCAAGATTTTAGCTACAAAATATTAACTATAGTAAGATTGATAGATGTTTTGTATGGTAAAATGTTGGAAGAAGTCTTTTTTTTTTCCTATGTGGTAATACATATGTAACATTGCCAAATACAAATGATTTAGGAAAATGGATATTTATTTCTTTTTAGGATAGTCAGAAGAGGGTACAATCAAGTTTTACCTTTAATTAGTTATAATGAGAAAAACATACCAAAAAATGGTTTTATCCAAGCCCTAGGGGATTATTTTTTTCCTTGCAGCTTACTGAATTGAATTTAACTGCAAAATCACACACACAAAAATTCAAGTTCTGAAGGCACTAACAGCAATTATTTATGGGCAGTATTTTTCGTCCCTCTTTCTGTAAAGATAGCATTACAACTCTTACATCTCCACTCTATTTCTTAAATTTATGTCTAAAATGTATCTTTGTAACTGAAACATTATTTTCCATAATACTGACATATATATATTTTTTATACTGTACATTTTAGAGTTTAGCTCTACCATGGGGATAAAATTGGCCTTTTCCTCTTCTTAAGACTTTTGGGTTTAGAGCTAAATCATTAAATAAGCAAAGCACTGAACACAAACTTACCCTCACTACTAACCTAAGGGTTTATTCATTTAAGATTTAGAAACATTTTTAAAATTCAAATAACCTCTTACAGAGTCTTCCCTAGTCCTTCCTTGCACAGAGTAGGTACTCAGTATTTATTGAGTTGAATCCTTCAAGGAGATAAGGTAACATCTAAACTCTCAATTTGTATTTTTCATCTGTCACTTTTCAAATTGCTCTGTATTCAAGTTATTTGTATGTATTTCATATCACTAATGATCCTGTTAGTTTCTTGAGGTAGGAATCATGTCTTGTATATCTTTGTTTACTTAATAGCACCTAGCACAGTTCCTTTCATGTTGCAAATGTTCAATAAATATTTATGCTGAGGGAGAAAAAGGCCCAATACAGAACCTTATGAAAACCTATAGCAAACTTCAAACTGGTGAAATGTTAGTAAAATTGTCTTTGAAATCAGGATTGAGACAAGAAAACCTGCTACTACCACTTGTATTCAGTATTGTTCACTGAACTGGAGATTCAGGTTGGTGCAATGAGAGAGAGAGAGACAGAGAGAGCAAAAAAGAAAGGAAGGAAGGACGGAAGGAAGGAAGGAAGGAAATAGTATACAGCAGTGAAAATTACCACATGTATACAGCAGTGAAAATTAATGACCTAGAACTATAACTGTTAACATGGATGAATCTCAGGAATGCACTTAAGCAAAAATAAGTGTATATAGACCATGACTCTTTGCATAGACTACAGTTGCTTAAGCCATTCTGTACTTCCTTCTTTGTAATAGAATTTTGTAATATTAGTTGACAAATTGCTTCCCAGAATGAAGCGGACCTTGAAGCTTTGTGTGGTCATGTGATTTAGTTCTGGCCAATGAGTTGTAAGTGGAAAGGATGAGGAATTCCAGGAACTTCTTAAAGGAGTTGTGCTCAGCTGTTAATGAACCCTTTGTGCCCTTCTGCCTTTTCCCTTCCTTTCAGCCAGCAATGTGAACATGATGGCTGAAACTCCAGCAACTAACTTTAGACTAGAAGGTGACGTTGAAAATGGAAGCCATGAGCTAAAATGAAGCACATTCTTAGGTACCACTGTATCAGCCTTGGATGGCTTCAGATTTCTTTTATTGTGATAAAAGAATAAAGTTGTATTTTGTTAAGCTGCTTCCATTTTGTTTTTTCCTATTACATCTATTTGCTTCTGTTTACCTCTGGTACAGATGTAAATAAGGTTTAAAAACATGCAAAGCAATTAGCATGTAGCAAAGGCATAGAAAAGCATGCAAAGGTAACCAACAAATTCAGGATACTGATTACTTTTGGGGTGGGATGTGGAAGGAGGAGATGGGATGTGTACCATACAACATGTATTGAGCCTTGTTTTGTTTTATTTTTTTATACCTTGTGTCTTAAATACTGGCATATTACCGTTTAAGACTTTGGAGCGTAAAACCTATGGAGTTACCAGTATGGACTCTGTATTCAATCTGCCTCCCTCAGTCTTCCTGTCCCTTTGGTGACTTGAGTTAGACAAACAGATAAACTTGGTGATTCTTTTGACTCTTTTTCTTGAAGGCCCAAATAGTCACCTTATTTACTTCCTCTCCTCTGCTCTCCTTGGCTCTGCTCTTGCTCCTCATAGATACTCAGAAAAGCTTTCCATTAGTCAAAAGTCTTTCGAGTTTTATAATATGTTTATGATTCCTTTCCAAGTGTTCCCTCAGCCCGTGTTCCTAGAAAGGGAGAAGCAGCAGGAGAGAGAGGGCTTCTCTCATCTCTGCACCTTGGGGTGGAGTTTGCTTCTACTTCACATTAAGCTCTTCTTCTCTCCAATGGCACCATTCCAAAGAGTTGAAGAGGAAGGCGCTTTGCTCTGGGCCAACTGTTGCTTGGTGCTCAGCACATCAGGCCGCTGCCTTGCCACCACGCTAAGAGGATGTCAGATGTGTTGGGCATTTAGGAGCATGCCAAGAGCAGAACAGCTTCTACAGCGACAGTGTAACAATTTCTCTCTGGAGCATTTCACAAATGGGTTGATGGGATTAGACAGCATGCCTCTCTTAGAAGACTTTATAGACACGACCGCTTAAAGATGAAAGTGGTGTTTTGGGGAAAACGCCAAGTTGCAAATCTGAGGTGGAGAAGATATTCCATTAACCTTGTATCTACTGGGCTGTCTATTAATTTCAAATGATAAAGGGATGTCAGATAAAGCCAATTAGCATAAAACACTCTTAGTCAGCTTTGCAAACCTTCAACAAATAGCAACAAGAATGAAGGACATTTGAGGATGGAGTTTTTCCAAGGGACTATTAAAAGTGATTGTGCCTTCACTTTCTTTCATCTTGTATATTCTATGTGCAAGTCCTAAGGCAACCACTAAGTGATTTCCTAAACCCACTCTTGTCTTTTCTCTCCTCTGTGATTTAGTGTCCTGGATCTCTTTGCACAGAAGAGACAAATGGGACACGTTCTTCTGGGGGAAAGAAACACAGGATTACACCTGATATCCAGATTGATGAGGAGTCCCTTGACCTGCTGGGAAACTGCCACTCTTAAATTCGTGGTGCAGTCGTAATAATGAGTTTCCACTTGGAGTTATTTCAGTGCTTAAGATGAGGACTGAGGTACCATAATGGGTGCACATCATGCAAATTGGGTTTGTGTGGTGGTGACTCTTCCCTGTGCATATAATTGCAGGTAAGATTTTAAATGTTCACCTTATGCTTGGCTCTGGGCTTAAGCCAGCTAGCCTGCAGTATGCTATGGCAACCCGAGCCAACTAAGACAGAATCCACGCAATCTGGGTCCATAGTCCGTGTTGTCAGGCAGTAGGAGATAAGGGGTTGCTGCCCTTGTTTAAACAAAAGGCATGCCTCATCAAGGGTTAGCCATGGAAGATGGGAGGAGGTGGGTGGCCAAGCGGTTCTCACCTTTCCAATGGGGTTTCCCCTTCCTGTCAGAGCTTCTGTATGTAGATTACTGTTACCTTCCAGCCAGGGAATGCTCCGCTGATTTAAAGTGTTAGCACAAATATAGATAAAACCCTTTTCTTGTTTCAGTGAAGCAAGATCAGTGACATTCACCAAAGGAATTGGCAAAGTATAAAAATGTAAACAAAAATTAAAGGAAATTCAGTAGGAGAGGCAAATAAAGTTAGGCCTATAGAAAGTATTGTTTTCTGGTCCTATTCTATTTAGTGCACGTACTCTCAGACTTCATTCCAGCCTGAAGTGACGGATGCTGCAGACCCAGAGGGGAGGCAGATGGACCCCTCTAACCCTTAGCCAGAGGCCCAGGCCAGTGTATCAGAGCAGCCTCCACATCTCTGCTAGCCACTTAGAAATGTCCACATCCCCTCTTCCTGGCCAAGAGACTGGCCCTTCCGTTGTCTACCCATGACCCTTCCAAGAGTGACACAATGGCCATAACCACAGAAAAATGAGTGTTTTCATTCAAGTAAAACCATCTGTCTTTACCAAACCAGGGTACCAAACCTCATAGTCTCAATGGAGAATCTATCTTTCCCATCCATAAACTCAAAGGGGAAGGTGAGGGTAGAAACTGGGTACAGAGGGCCTAGATAAGGTGGCCAGCTCATCCCCAGTTTTTGCATTGAAACTTGAGCATCTCAGGAAACCTCTCAGTCTCAGGTAAACCAGAGCACCCCCAAATCATCCTTCACACAATTGTCACCAAACAGTGGAGGAAACTTTGATGCCATTGACCCCACTAAAAATACGGGGAGACAATATTATTATAATAACTATAGCTAGCCTTTGAATGTTTACTATGTAACAGGAGCTTTCTTTAGTGCTTTATACTATTTAATTTATCACAAGAGTTAAATTTTGTATTAGTTAAGGCAATGCTATCTGCTCTAACGAACAAAATGTTCAATGGCTCAAACACAATAGAAGTTTCCTTATCCATCCAAATCCAGGATGAGTATCTCTGATTGGCAGGCAGTTCCCCTCCAAATGGAAACCTGGGGAGCCCGGGCTCCTTCCTGGGCTGTTGCTCCTTCATTTCGAATGTGTGGCTTCCTAGAATGTTCTGGACACTGACATCTAGCTGGCAAATGAGGAAACAGTTACAGAAGATGCACCTATTTCCAAACCACATTAACAGAAAGTAACGCACATCACTTCTGCTCATCTTTCTTTGAACTAACCACATAGCCCTAGCTAGACACAACAGGGGTCAAGGAAAGGTAGTTCCTGGCCAGGAAGCCACTTCACAGAACAATTCTACACTTGGAAGGGGAACAAGAAGCATCTATCCTTGAGTACCTTTACTATCTCCATTTTGCAGTCGAGGAAACTGATGTATATAGAGATTAAGCAACCTGCCTGAGATCATAGTGCTGGAGAGTATTGCACTCCTTGGAAATGCTCTTTACCTTAAAAATCACTGCGTATTCTTGGATTATGCAAATGCTTTGTTTATAATTATGGATACCTATTGCTAAATCAGGTACTCTTAAGAGTAATGCGAGGAAAACGTGGAGGCCAAATTCAACTGAAAGATAAAACTTAATGAGGACTATCCCTCCTGTGTAGCCTCATGTCCCCTAACTGTTGCAAATGTGTGGTCAGTTTTGATTGTCACAAACACGGGGCTACTACTCAAATTTAATGATCAAGGCCGGGGTTGTCAGAGGTTCCATGATGCCTGAGATAGTCTGACATATGAAGAACTGTCCCATTCAAAAATCCAGTAACGTCCCTGTGTGACAGTATGCTAAGGCTGTCCCTTCTGTGGGGGGCTTGCATGTCAGCGTGTGAGCTGAGAATGAGCTAGTCATCTTTTAGCCAGAGCATAGATTCTGGGGTTGGAAGGTTTCTGCCTGTATTCTGTCCTGCCACTGAAAAAATAGTTTAGTGGAAGTTAGGTTATGAAAGTAGCTCAAGTAAGAAATGGAATAACCGTTTGAAGTGGGATAGGCAGTAGAGAGAAGGAGAGTCCACTCTGGAGAGATTAGCTGTCTGTGGATACAGGAGCTGGGTGTATAATAAGGTTTAAAAGTGAACCTTGTTTGGCAGAACAAGGCAGGGAGTCAGTCCTACACCCTGCTCTCTGCATGTTTTGGCATTAAGTTGATGCATGTGTAGCCTGTCTGGAGGGAAATGAGGAAAGTGAAAGGGACTTAGGGATGGTGGAGAGAAGAGTTATTGTGTTCTGAGGGTAAGAAGCCTCTTTCAGCTCTTTTCATTACTGTTCCTTTCAGATTCTCTCTCTATAAAGTGCTGGTGTGAACTCCCACTAAAGTGAGACCCGGTGTCTGGACTCTGATGGTGATGATAGTAACATCTGTGTGCCAGACAGGCGTGGTTCTAAGAGCCTGTGTTATGCTCTGTACCTACATACAGGTGTCTCATTTAACCAGCCCCTGGAGCAGTGTCTAGCACAAGGTAGGAGGCACTCAATAAATGGTAACAGTATTATTAAGTTATCTTATTTAATAGGCCCTCGTTGAACACATGGAAATCTGGGAAAGGTGGAAGGTTAAGAAAGACCAGGGATGTCATAGTTTAGACCTGATTCCTGGCCTGTAGGTACTTAACACCTATAGGTATTGAGACAGGGGGCTGTCTCACCTGGTTGCCATTAACAGCCTATAGATGGCTGTGGATACTTTCAGGGGATGGAGATGTACAGGAGGTATGTGATTTCATGTTGTCCTATTTAGGTGGGAAGGCTTTCCAGCACCAAGAGGCTGCATGGCTGGTTCTCTGCATCATAAACTGCCCGAACAGAGTAGTAAACTTCTCAAACTTCCTTCCCTCAAAATGCTAGATGCTGCACCCAGAGATATCTGACTGCCAAAATGGGCCAGGCCTGGTCTCATCCAAATCACAGGGGGAACAAATTAAATTAAAATTGTCTTACCTTTAAGTATTTCCTCACTCACGTTTCCTAAAGCTTTGGTGCCTGTTACAACTTGTTGGCATATGAGTGTCAGCAGAAGGCAAAGTGAGGGATCAAGGAACAGATGAATATTAATGGTAAAATTCAGAAGCAGTTAACTGCAAGGTATGACAGTTTGCCTTTTACTTAGTGCTCTAACCTGTGATTTTTATATAGCAAACACATGATTTAGCCCTATATCCTGCTAGTTAAGATACTTCTCATTCATGTGATAAAATTCTATACCTTATTTTCATGATGTTCTTCCAAAAGATTACGACTTTGGTGCTCTGCTTCCCAAACCTGTTGGAGAGCCTCAGCTCTAGAAACAAGAGGTCCAGGCGTGCTGAAGAGATCTTGTGATCACTTCCTGACTGCTTAGAAAAGATGCTCAAATGCTCTGATCCTCAGCTTGAGCATGTATAAATTAGTATACTAGTTCCTACTTTTGTGAGGATTAGGGTATAAATAAATACAAGTTATCTGACTGCCCGGCCCATAACAGGTGCTCAATGAGTAGTCTGAACAGAGATAACCAAGAAAGTGCCCAACTGACTTAGTATGTGAACAATAGCAGTGCTTCCTCACACGTTCACAAGATAAGAATCATGTGGAGATCTTGTCGACTTGCAGTTTCTGATTCTGTAGATCTAGGCGGGAGCCTGAGATCCTGCATTTCTACCAAGCTCCCAGGTGATACTGATGCTTCTGGTCTGCAGACCACAATTCAGTAGCCAAAACTAGACTATGCCATATAGCAAGGCACAGGGACAGATGTTGAGAGATCAGTTTGGCCAAGCGTCCCCTTAGGAGTAGCTCTGGATGGGGCACATAGGATTGATTCGAGGGGAGATCAAGGAGTAAGGACAAAATTTGGAAGAATTTTTCATTTCTATCTTTTAAATTGAATTTTACTCTTGAGTTCTCCAGGCTCTTGGTTTTCTTTCCCTTCGGTTGACTTCGGTTCATATTAAAGTTCACGTAACTCTCAGCATTCCCTTTACAGAGTCCCCATGTCTCTTCATGTCACTGAGAATGGTGGGACTTCTAAGACTTGACTTCTATTGTCTATAGGACTTGGCCATAGGGAAGAAACCAGCCTTATTGAGTCCCTGCTGTGTGTCAGACACAGTGCTTGTTGCTTTACATATATTTTCATATTTACTCTTCATTGTATAAATATGGGAATTGATGCTTAAGAGTTAAACTTAATAAAATCATATAGATATAAAATGGCAGAGCCAGGATTTAAACTAGATCTATTTACTATCCCCAAACCCATACTCTGCCCTCTACACCTTATTTATCATTTGTATTTTAGAAGAAATAATTTTCTTATGACATTTAAGCAGCAAAGTATCATTTGGTGACTTATTAAAAGTAGCACCATGCCTGCTATTAATTCTGCTGAGCCATGTGGATTTTGCATGGCAGTTCAACAGATATGGGCTGAGCAGAGTCGGGGGAAGGAGTGGTGTCTCACTTTGAAGACTGAACCTGCTTTGTCCCTTATCGTCACACTGAAAAAGAAACTGTTGTGTACCGAGAGGTGAGTGAAACCAACCATGGATGTCTCAGGGGTAGTAGTATAAAAGCTTCTAGGGAAAAGAGAGAAATTAACCAAGCAGAAAAGGTATCTGCAGTCATTTAACAAATGGCTTCAGTGACGTTAGGATCAAAAAGTTAAATCCTCCTCAAGCAAGTAGCAGAGATAAAATTGTGTTTTTTTTAAAAAAATTGAGTAAACAAGATGGATAGGTTACCAGAGAGTCATAATAGGCCAGTTCCACTAAGACACACACAAAACCATGCCTCCTGTGCTAAAAGTAATGCCTTACTTCCATATTCCTCTGCATTCACACCATAGAATCTGTGACCATGTTTTAAAAGTTGTGGGGAATGTAAAAGCTGGAATTGCAAACTCCAATGTCAACAGGCCTGTAGGGTACATATTCTCTTAGAAAGTGTAGCTGCTCCTCAGCTCCAGCACATTCTCATGGAGAAGGCTGCTCTAGTGGCCAAGTTTTCCCATTTCCAAGAGAAGCCTAAATTCTCTATTTTTATGTGAAATCTCTTTGTTTTAAACATTGGCAACAAAATAAAACACATTTACAACTACAGCCCCAAACATTATCCAGCTCCAGGCAGCTCTCTGGTATTGTGACCTCAAAATAGATCTTTTTTAAAAAAAATTTATTTATTGGGGTGACATTGGTTAGTAAAATGATATAGGTTTCAAGTGTACAATTCTATAATACATCATCTATATATTGCATTGTGTGTTCACCACCCAGAGTCAATTCTCCTTCCAGCACCATATATTTGATCCCCTTTACCTTCCTCTCCCTCCCCGCTCCCTTTACCCTCTGGTAACCACTAAACTGTTGTCTGAGTCTATGAGTTTTTGTTTCTTTGTCTTGTTTGCTTGTTGCTTTCAGTTCTATATCCCACAAACTAGTGAAATCATATGGTTCTCAACTTTTTCTGTCTGAAACAGATCTTAGTAGAGAAGGATAAGGAAGTGAAGCTGGTAGCAGAGAAGGTTCAAGAAGGAGGGTAAGAGCTTGGCTCACTGCCTTGGTGACGTGGCCTGGGATTCCTGGTCCTACCAGTGCCTGTTTCTGGGTTGTCAGGGGCACTTTGCCCCAGATTCTGGTCCCTAGCTCCTCCCCTACCCAAGGGGAGCCCAAGGGCAACTGCCCCACTTGTATGGATTTAGATAAGGTCCTATAGTAACCAGCCAGCTGATGTCCCTCTCAGGTACATGTTGCATCTTTACATCCCTTTCAAGAACCAGAAGCGCTAGTGGGGATGTGAGGCATGTGTTGGGGTACATTGGAATGAGGAAAAGGGGAAATCTGTCTGGATGAGTCCCTTATGCCATATGATAGCCCTAGACCTGGCATTGCTAACTGCTGGAGTAGAAATGTTTATGATGTCTTTCTGGCATTGACAACTATGTGCTTGGCAATTTGTACATGGCAATCAGATACCACCAGATTTCAACCTTGTACCCCATTATGAATTTCAGACTCTGTAAGAGAAAAGGGAACATAGTGTGCTATAAAGTATTTCACCAGCCTAGCTCAGATGAAGAACAATATGCAAAACATTTTTTGCTCTGGGTATTCTTTATCTGATACTTCTAACTTTGTCTTAATTGGTATCTTCCATTCAAAACACTTTAGTTCATTGTTTTTATGTCTGAGGAAATTGTAAAAGTATGTTCTTCAAACAAGTAAGGATCAGTACAGAATTTCTGTGAGTAATATTTACATTTTTGATGTGTGGATAGCTTTGATCATTCGTATCATGATTGCAATCTTCTGAGATTGGGTTTTATTTAGAAATAAAATATATCTCTGGGAGAATACTTATGTTGCAACTCCACATCACTGTGGAGGAAGTACTGTGGAGATATTTACAGAAATGTGTTTCTACTTTAACTGCCAGCAGTTTTTTAAAGATTCTATAAAGTATCAACAACATCAAAATCTGTTGGGCCACCCAACCTGGCAGCTACTTAATTTGTAGGTGGGTGCTGGTCAGTCAGAAAGTTGGACTGACCTAAATACAAGTATATTCTTGGATGCATAATTTATATCTTGGATTTATTTCTGAGCACCACAGAATGGTTCTAGAACTACATATTTGAACTATTAGTAAGAGCCTACTGATGACATAGTGGGTAGAATTTGCCTCATCTGACTAACATTTACTGGCTGTGATGCACTGATGTTGATGTGAGATGTGTGAGCTTTCTCTTTTTATACTATTTAGAGAATAATTCAGGAGAGTTTACAAAAGATTAAACTAAGGACTCCCATTTTCTAATAGTTTTGTTTTTATAATAAAAGATTACTGAGAAGTTGAAAATGGAGAATAAAACGTGTGTCTCTCAAAACTAAATATAAGTTCAAAAAAGAAAAACATAGCTTTCGATTATTAGCTTCAAACAAAATCTTATGGGATTTTATAGATAGCATCTGAATTTTCATACTAATAAAGTTGATAGCATCTCTTAAAGTGATTAATATCTTATTGTTGCATTTTGTGTTCAGGAAAGTGAATTTCATGGAAAATACAATGATGAAACATTGTCTAAAACTTTCACGAAATCTGTTTTTACTCCTGCTCTGCTCTATTCTTTTCTTTTAATGTATGTATTAAAAGAGGTGGCATGCTTGAGACTAGTCAAAAAGAAGAGGTTTCAATCTTCAAATTCTAAAACAAGCTTCCAAGATACTTATGCGTGAATTGTTTTACTTCTTTGAGTCTGAAACATGGGTAGCCTCTACTTTTAAGCTCTATTTTGAATACCATTTCTTTTGATCACCTTTTCAAAACACATTCTTTACAACTTAAGCATGTAGCACTTTGATAAATAAGATAGGCCTTGTATCATTTCAGATTTCAAACCAACAATCATGTTTCATGATATCAATGATCAGGAAGTGGAAAGAAGCAATAAAGAATGGTAAGCTAGATTTGCTTGTATGATTTTTTTCCTCAGTATTACCATTTTTGAAGCTAACCACTACCCAAAAAGCCACTAAGCAGGAGGTCAAATAAACACACAAGGTTCTCTAGGTGCATCTCCTTCTCTAAATCAAAAGTTCTTCAAAGTTGCAAAAAATTCCCAGGACTTTTTCTCAATTTGGGAGAGAGCTGTGAAATAAAATACTGCTATTTAGCCATCCAAATTCTATATACCCCTTCAAAGAAACCCTCCCAAGTGTCCTTAATTAAGATTGTTTCTCTGTCCCCTATGGCCTTCATATTCGTTAAAAAAAATCTATTCTTAGAGATTAAGAAAATAGTAGAGGGAATCAATGAACCAAAAGCTGGTTCTTTGAAAACATCAACAAAATTGACAAACTTTTAGCTAGACTGACCAAGAAAAACAGAGAAGACACAAATAACTAAAATTGGAAATGAAAGTAGGTTATTACCAACATTGGAGAATATAAAATGGATTAAAAGAGAATAGTATGCACAATTGTAGGCCAACAAATTGGGCAGCCTAGATGAAACTTACAAATTCCTAGAAACACACAAATAACCAAAACTGACTCAGAAGAAATAAAAGTCTGCACAGATCTATAACAAGAGCTTGAATTAATAATCAAATTTCCCAACAAAGGAAAGTCTAGGACCAGATGGCTTCACTGGTGAATTCTACCAAACATTTAAAGAAGAATTAACAGCAATCTTACTCAAACTCTTCCAAAAAATTGAAGAAGAGGAAACATTTCTAAATTCATTATATGAAACCAGTATTACCTTGAAACCAAGATCAGAAAGATTCCACAAGAAAACTACAGACAATAGCCCTTATGAATATAGATGCAAAAATCACCAATAAAGCACTATTTTCTTATAAGAGCTTTACAGTTTTAGCTCCTATATGTAGGTTATTTATCCATTTTGAGTCAAATTTTGTAAATAGTGTGAAGTAAGGGTCCAACTTCATTCTTTGCTTGTGGGTATCCAGTGGTCTCTGCACGATTTGTTAAAAAGGCTATTTTTTGAGAATGATCCAAGATGGCGGAGTAGATAAACACTCTTACTGCATCCTTCCATGAACACATTAAAATTACAACTAAGTTATAGAACAATCAACCTGGAGAACCATCGGAAATCTAGCTGAACAGTTTTAGAACTAAAGATATAAAGAGGCCACGTCAAGACTGGTAGGAGGGGTGGAGACACACAACGGGCTGGCAGATATGGCAGATGAAAATTGGGAGGGATATCTCAGGCACGAAAATTCTTCCCAGAGGAGCAAGGGACCCCAGCACCCCTCAACATCTGGCTGTGAAAAACAGTGGAGATTACAACCATCTGGGTGGGATGCAAGGCTGCGGGAAACCCAAACGTCCTTTTAAATGGCCCGCACACAGACTCACTCGCTTGCAGGTACTCACCTTGGGCTCTAGCGAGGGATGGTGATTGGCGGGAGTGGGGAGCTTCAGAGACATACGGGGGGCAGACTGAGGTGTGTGGCCTCAGAGGACAGCCTGAAAGAGAGTTGGCATTTTCCCCATGAGGGGTCCTTCTCCCATGCAGCCAGCAGGTGGGCTCCATCTTTCCTGTATTGAGTCCACCCCCTATGTTTACAGCCAAATCTGACTCTGATTGGCCTGGTGAGCTCTGCAGCTCCGCCCTACTGACTCACTGAGCCTTCATCACACCCAACTCTAAACTGCAGGAGGCTTTACTGGCAGCTGAACCTTATCTGAGCTGGCAACTGGCAGCAGGTGGCCGCAGGCCTTGGTGTGTCCTGGTTTTTTGCGGAGCTACCCCAGGCCTAGTACTGGTGGCAGCCATCCTCAGTTGGCAACATGGCTTCTCCCACACACCTCCTGGTTCAACACAGGCAGCAACCAACCATGGATCACTTTGTATGTAGCTCCTAGTAATTAGTCCCTGGCTGGTCACAGGCAGTGGGTGACCTGGGCCTGCACCAGAACTCCTCCCAAGAGGCCCCAGAACCAACATACATGAACATTGGCTTCAGACAACAGCAGAGTGTTGTCTAGCCCTACAAGTGGCAACCAAAATCTCAACAGGCACCAGAGCCCACTGGGGTGAATTCCACTCCATGTGGTAAGCCTCCCAGCATAACAGTTTGTAAGCTGTGGACATGGCTAAACTCCACAGTCATTCAGCCTGAGGGTTAGTCCCACTCACTGCCATGCCAATAGCCATCAAGGCTCAACTATAACAGGAGGGCATACACAACCCACACACCCGAAGCAGGTGACCAGGGAGATTGTGCCACTGGGGCCCCACAGCACACCTATTACATTAGGTTACCCACCCAGCAAGAGACATAGCAGATCTACCTAATACATCGAAACAAACAGAGAAGCAGCCAAAATGAGGAAACAAAGAAATACATCCCAAATGAATGAACAGGAGAAAACCTCAAAAATAGAACTAAATCAAATGGAGGCAAGCAACCTACCAGAGACAGAGTTCAAAACAATGGTTATAAGGAAGCTACCCTAGCAACTTAGTGAGAACTTCAACAAAGAGATAGCAAGCATAGAAAAAAAAGACATAGAAACCATAAAAAAGAACCAGTGAGAAGTGAAGAGTACAATAACTGAAATAAAAAATGCACTAGAATAAATTACCAGCAAATGAAACAGAGGTTCAAATCAATGATTTGGAAGACAAGCTAGCATAAAACACCCAATCAGAACTGCAAAAAAGAAAAAAAGAATCCAAAAAATGAGGATAGTTTAAGGGAAATGGAAAAAAAAAAAAAAAGCTGGAGTAGCAATACTTATACCAGACAAAGCAGACTTTAAAACAAAGGCTGTGACAAGAGACAAAGAAGGACCCAGTAATCCCACTTCTGGGTATTTATCCAAAGAAACCCAAAACGCTACTTTGAGGGGACATGTGCATCCATATGTTCATTGCAGCAGTGTTTACAATGGCCAAGATGTGGAGGCAGCCTGGGTGTCCATCGATGATGAATGGATAAAGAGGAGGTTGTACATATATACCGTGGAATATTGCTCAGCCATGGAAGGGAATGGGTTCTTGCCTTCCAGGGCGTCATGGATGGACCTGGAGGGTACTGTGCTGAGTGGAATACGTCAGACAAAGAAATACAGATGCAATGTGATTTCACTTATATGTGAAATCTAAAGAACAAAACAAACAAACAAACAAACAAACAGAAACACACTCATAGATACAAAGAATATTTTGATGGTTGTCAGATGGGAGGGAGTTTGAGGGGGTGGGTGAAAAACAGGAAGGGATTAAGAAGTACAAATTGGTTGTTAGAAAGTAGTATGGGGATGTAGGGTATAGCAGAAGGAATATAATCAATAATATTGTAATAACTATGTATGATGTTAGATGGATACTAGATTTATCAGGGTGACGGATAGGAAGGAGGTTGGGGGACAGGATGAAAAAGATGAAGGGATTAAGAAATACAAATTGGTACTTACAAAATTGTCATGGGGATGTAAAGTAAAGCATAGGGAATATAGTCAAGGATATGTTAATAACCATGTATAACACCAGGTGAGTGCTAGACTAGTCAGGGGGATTGCTTTTAAATCATACAAATGTTTGACCACAGTGCTGTACACCTGAAATTAATACAAAATAATATCAAATGTTAACTATAATTGAAGAATTAAAAAGGGGGGGGAAGGTGAAGGGGAATAAGAGGTTCAAATTTCCAGGTATAAAACAAGTCATGGGGATGTAACGTACAGCATGAGGAATATAGTCAATAATATTGTGATAGCATAGTATGATGTCAGATGGTTGCTGGGCTTATCATGGTGACCACTTCTTTTGGTATATAAATGTCAAATAACTATGGTGTACACCTGAAACTGATATAATATTGTATGTTAGCTGTATTTTTAATAAAAATCTTTAAAAAGACAATTTTTTCCCATTGAATGGTCTTGACACCCTTCTCAAAAATAAATAACCCATCAAGTTATGGGTTTATTTATGCATTCTTAATTCTATTCATTTATATGTCTACTTTTTGCCAGTACCACACTGTTTTGATTACTGTAGCTTTGTCATAAGTCTTGAAATCAAGAAATGTGAGTCCTCCAACATTTAAAAAAAAATTTTTTTAGGGTTGTTTTGACTATTTGTGGTCGTTTGCAATTCTATATGAATTTTAAGATCAATTTTTACATTTCTGAAAATGAGACAGTTGGAATTTTGATAAAGATTGCTTTGAATCTGCAGATCTGTTTGGGTTGTATTGTTACCTTAACAATGTTAAGTCTTCCAAACTGTGATTATGGGATGCCTTTTCATGTATTTAAATATTTTATTTCTTTCAACAATGTTTTGTAAGAAAAACTTTTTTTACACATTATTTAATTTTCATATTTAAATTTTACAGATTTGGAAACAACTTGTAGCCAAACTTCAGTCTGAATCAAGACACTCTTTAAAGAGAAATGCCTTTGTTCTAATATGAAGTTGTATTTTCTTGGAAAATAACATCACTGATTATCTGTGCTTTATGGAATTGCAGGTGAATTTGTTTACTGCCAGCATCTCTTCAGTAGAGGGCAGGAAGACTTGTGTGAATGGGGCATCATGGATTTCGCATCTCCTACAGAAATGTGGGTGCAACTCTTAAGGAGGCTGGAGCATGTTTACAGGACTGATTTCCATTGTCTGTTTTTTGTTTACTACTCTACAGTAAATTATGAATCTTTGATTTCAAGTCCATAATTTAATACTATTGTGCATAGTAGTCTTTAAATTTTTAAATATTCTTATTTTAAATATGTTAAATAGTTTTAACTTACACATTGGGCTTACTGTTAAACAAGTGTTCTATGTGTGTTGTATATTTTGAATACTAGAAAAGCATCCTAAATCATTTTGGAATATTATAGCAAGGTTGTTGATACGTTGCACTGACAGCTCTTTTCTTAAGATATTCAAATCTTTTCTATTTAGTAAAAAAAAAATAATAATAAAGCATATGTACTTTATATTTTTACTACCCTATGTTGAATTCATTTTGAATATCTATGATTAGAGCAAAATTTAAATAATCTTTGGTCAGATATTGCATTATGCTATTCTTTGCTAGTGGACAAGGGGATATTTTTCAAAAGACTCTAAGAAGTTTAGTTTTACAGAGCAAAGTTGTCATCTTTGCCGAGTTTATTTATAATGAGAAGTCAGGCACCAACCATATCTATTATAGAAATAACCTCAAGTGAGGGACAGCTGCTGCAAGGGAGAGTGTAAAATGTTATACACGCCTAGATATGTCATCTGTTTACAGAGTATTGTAGAAAGGTACAGAATATACTCAGTTCTCAGATGCACTGGAGATCTGAAACATAAGGGAATGCATTTTGAAAATCATGCTGGCATACCCTTCACCGCCACTTACTGGAGGGATGACTCAGCAATGGTTTATGGTCTCAGATCTGAGTGCCAGGAATATTATTAGGTAGTTTTTGTGGTACTGAAAGATACACTTGGAGTTGGGAGACTTAGGTTGATATCCTACCACTTCGGTTGACTTCTACCACTACTTTGGGATCATCAGCATCATTTAATCTCACGTTATAGATACAGAAACAGGTTCTGAGAGGTGAAGTTATTGTCTGATTTCCCATAGATGACAAGTCATAACTTCTGGTTGTTTGGACTCCAGAGATGAAACTGTTTTTACTCTTGCATGCAAGCATCAAATAGATATTTGCATTTATTTCCCTAGCATACTAGTGCAAGTATAGAGTATTTATACTTTATTCTTGATTAGAAGTGATTTTGTTTAAAAAAGGTGCTGGTTTAAACTATAACCACTGATAGAAAATTTGAACCTGTGGTCTTAATTATGTTTTAGTGATATGTCTAGTCTCTCTAATTACCTAACTTAATACCTTCCTCCATTATGAGGCCAAGAGAACACAGCATGTACTTAGGACATGTATATGAATTTCCACACAAATGGTCAAAGAAAAGCAAAGAGGCAGGTTAATTTTTTAGGATTGCCACTGTGTTTCTTTTAGATCTTAAATATGTTTGCTGCTTGCCATAAATGAAGGTCAGGGAACAGTTCTAGAGCCTTGACTGGGAGCGAGTGGGATGTTTCATTGCTGGACATCATTAGTTTTGTTTGTCATTGGTACTGAGTTGCCTCATTAAGTTCTGTGCTTCAAGTGTTTGTCAATTGTCACTGTGCAGCCAGCTCTACATGGCCTACAGAAGTGGAAAAGTGGATGAAGCACTTTCTCGGGGCTTTCTCCTGTGCTGGGTAAGTAGGGACCTGACAAATTTCATAGGCTGCTACCTGACTAACCAACTGCCTATTCAGGTAAATCTTTCTCAGAGTTTATCTCCAAAGGGTGAAGTTTGCGTGTTTATGTGTGCGTGGATGGCTTATGTATAGGCTTGGCAGATTTAGCAAATAAAAATACAGGACAGCCAGTTAACTGTGACTTTCAAATAAACAATCATTCCAATAAATGATTAACTTTTTGGTATAAGCATGCCTTAAAGATTACATGAAAATCCTGTATTTTATCTGACAACACTGTTAATGTTGCACCTTGTTTAGAGTAATATGGAGGCCAGTCTGTTTTCAGATATTCTTTTTTTTTTAAAATTTACATCCAGTTTTAATTTCTTGTCTTGATCCAGTTTTAATATTTTTTTTGCCTCAGGGTAGCTGAACGTGACTTATTGCCATTAGGGGATATCTCACTCTTTTCTATGCTAAGGAAGGGCAAAGAATGATCCACGGATGCTGACAGTCCACAATAAAAATAATCATTAAAAATATAGTCAGTGGCTACAGGCGAACATCTCTATAGCAGTCTTTAAATGGGAAAAAAAATTAAAGTGGAAGATTTGTAAGCTTTGAAAATATCTTGTTAATATATTTAATCATGTAAATGACTTTATCACCTTCATACACCACATTATAGATGTTGGATAATGGTGGCTTTTACAATGGATTTTACAGTCACAAATGTGCATGCTTATTTACCACTCCACATTTTTACAGCTGCCTTCCACACAGACAAGGATGTAATCATGCTATTGCAATTCATGTACTATAATTTGAAGAATCAGAAGGGAAAAAAAAGTAAGATCAGTAACAGTTTATTCTAATACTTCTATTTGTAATTGACATTCTATCATTTAAAAACCAACAGAACATTTTAGAGTTATTGTCAATGATCTAAGGCATACTTTGATAAGATTTAACATTGCTCTTAATATCCCCAATGAGTCTTTTGAGAATTTTTGCATGTGGCACATTTATATTTCATGTTATTATCTTTTATTTTAATTGGTCTGTGATTGCAAAATGAACAGAAATGATAAAATCAGAAAAAAAATTCGTTCCTCTAATAAGAGAGAGATTGAGGGGAAAAGTCAAACACTCAGATATCTGGAGGTGATAAACAGTACCACTTTTTCTCTTGTGGCCACTCTGAAAACACATTCTCCCTCAAATAATTACTGCACATAGTTCCTGTTTATTGTTTGTCAGTACCGTTGTAACTCATTTAATTCTCACACCACTCCAAAGCAGGTACTGTTTTTATCTTCAGACAGATTAGGCCCTTGACATATATTTGTTAAAAAACTGAATATTACTTTTGCTTTGATTACTGTTTCTTTAAACGACTGTTTAACTTTATGCTTTTTGTTTGTTTCTTCATTTGTTTATTTATGAGACAGCACAAAAACAAAATGTGACTTTAGCTTTGTTATCAGTGAAAAGTGGCCCCGTTTCTTTCCTTGGGACTGATGGGCCACATTGCCTACTGCCCCCTGGTGGCTGTGACTAACAAAGGCGAGAGCAGTGACTCAAATCCACAAAATCAATTCCTCATCCCTCTGGGTAATACTCTGAGGAAGGCAGGCGGACAACTTCCCGTTGGGTACCACACACTGTGCTGGTCCTTTTAGATATGCTTTTTGCTCACTCACTCCTCATAGAAACCTCCATTTTACAGATGAGGAAATTGGGGAAGCAATAAACTGGACCAAGGTCACACAGCTAGTCAGTACAGACATTAGATTTCTAAATCAACATAAGGTGATGTCAGGAATTTATCTGACTGATTCACAGTTTAAATGGTGTCACATGAATCATAACCTTCATAAGAAGAGGCTATACCTCTCTCTGTCTGTTCAATATTGAGTCCTGAGCACCTAGTGCCTAGCAGGCATTCAGTGAACAGTGGAGTAAAATGGAATGAATTATAAAATACGTGGAAGTCCCCCATAAAGCTCTTGGTTCTTAGAGGGCACCCAATCAGCTTCATCCCCTGTATCCACCTTTACCTCCAACACCAAACCCACTTTAAGTATGTTAAATAAATCATGGCATCAAGAATTAAAATAAAGGGACTACTAGGTAAAAGATCACTAAAATAGTAGGATATGTATGTTTGCATATATATATGTACATATATGTGTACATACGTGTGTATATATATATAGTCACCACCATAACTAGTTCAATCAATCTAGAACTAATCCTCAATTTCTGTGGCAAACAGTCTAAACTGGTATGACAGGATAGTTCTCTTCAATTTACTCCCTTAGGCCTAAATCGAGCAGCTCATACAATTTATGAGGTTTCCAGAACAGAGTTTTGCTTAGCTTCAATATCTTGTGTGGGCAAAGTATACTGAATTTAAGATGATGTTAAACTTAGGGTCAATGCAGGGTTCAAAAGAAAATTAAGTTTTGCAAAGGAACGTGTGCTCGATGGTCTCTCTAACCTGGAGTGTTAAGGGATAAAGAAAATCCCCCAAATACAAAGTGTGTTTCAAGGTAAATTTTTTTATTAAAGTCTATTGTCTTAACATGTGGTTGTAATGTGAAAGAAACCATGAGTTCTCCCTGTGCAGTTATAACTCCACGAATGTTTTTAAATAAATGCTTCATCAGTTTGATGTTAAACAAGTGGAAATGATTTACCCTGAATCTTGCAATCAGATGTCTGTGTGTCTGGTGTCTCCTGATGTCTCCCTAATACAGATGCAACATAAACTGAAAAACTGGAAATAGAATACAGAGTTTGAAACTGCATGAACTTTGCCTCTATCAACCCATGGTGGATGATGGTGTGATTTATGAGACCAAGGGTTCCACTTAAACATAGGTTTTAGTATAGTTTTGTTTGTTCATTTTTTGGCCTTGTCTTTCACATATGCTAAGGTTCTACATCCCAGTACTCCCTAGCTCCCTAAACAAGGGTATTCAATTTAATCATCGCTCCTGGAAGTTCTCATGCTTTTATGATTACCTGGCGGAGTAAGAACATAGCCAGCCAGTGCCCATGGAGAAGGACTCCTTCTGTTCTGTATAGTTAACGGTTTGTGAACCAGCTAAGTTTTTTTTCTTCCCTGGAGAGCTTTCCAATATGCGCCTTCGTTGGCACTGCTGACTTAACTCTGAGTGGTCCAGATGCAGATACATGAGATGTGGTCCTCAGGATGTAATGACTTAACTTATGGCATCTTTGAAACATGAATTATTGTTTTGCATGCCTGGTTCCTAGAAAGTAGGTGTTTATTAAGAATTTGTTGATTAAATGGTTCCTGTTTCCCCATCACAAGACCCCTACTTGACATGTTCCTGGGTTTCTCTTGGTCACTTTGCATTTTATCTGTCTCCATTGCAGGCCTTTTGGCTGCCTCTCTCCTTCCATGAGGACTAGATTACCCTCCCTGTTACTGCCTTTCATTTCTGTTAGCTACTGCTGCCATTAACACCACTTTTAATCTCTATTCTAGTCTGCACTTTCTTCCTACTTCATCCCTGTCGTGCTCTCTTTTCTTATCTGCTGATCCCTCCCAAGGCTGATCAGTGCTAGGATGGAGGCATTAAGCTTATCAGTGTGTAGCCGACAATTAAAGCAGCACTTTCCTTTCCCTTGCTTGATCCAGCCAATTACCACAATCCATCAAGCACTACCTGTAATCTTCACTGGAGATCCATAAGCTCTTTCTCTTAGATCCATTTTTGGGGTCTAATATTTTTACAGAGTTTTTCACTGTGGTGAATCTTATAACCTCCACAAAGATATTGTGGATGTACTGAAGTGAGTGGAGGAAATATTTTATTTCAAAAAAGAAATGACAGTGTGCTGGGAAGCAACCCTCACCCCCTCTACGGTCTCCTAATAAAAAAAAATTCAAGAAGGAATTTTTATTAAGTTTTGAAATACATCTAAGAAACTTTAAGCCTTTGGGATTTCACAGGGAGTGAACTTTAGTATACCAGAATTGATCAGGGATTGGTAAGAGCCAGATACTTGAAAATCCAGAGAGCAGCTTCTCCCTGCATGGCATGGGACAGAGGCTGGTGGGCAGAATGGCCTGACCCAAAGTGAGGAGACCCACCTGCTGGTAAACCTGCCCACTTGGTCCCTCTCATAGGCAGATGATTTTTATATAGGTCAGAGAAGGCGTTCTATGGGACTGAACCAGAAATCTAAATGGAAACAAACTATACCTATTGACATTATCTGAAAAAACAAATTTCATTGTCATTATTCAAAACAACCTACTCAACTTATGTGAGTAGGTAAGTAAATTATTTTGCTTCCTGATTAGGGAATACTACCGATCCTAGAAAGAGATGCTTAATGTTCACTGGTCTTCAAAATAACAAGGACACAGACAAAAAAAAAATACTTCCATCCCAGTTTTCTCTAATGACTCTCAGTTTCCCTTAAAATATTTAGATCCTGATGTATGCTTAGATTGAACCTTAATGCTATTATTCCTTCTGTGTTCCTGCTTTTAGGATACTCTTGGCATAATTGAAATGTCAGGCTTTATTTGTGGCTATACATCTTGTATATTCTGCTTGGGAGCTCGAGTCCCCCAACTATATAGAAATGTAAGTACATTATTTGCTCTGCATGTTCTGATCAGTCAGAAGTGCTTCTTATCTCCTTTTTGTCTACTTTTAGAAGATGCACTGTGGAATTCTGGGGAGTGCTTTTGGGATCTGCAACATAGAAATCACAGTGTTGAATTGATGCTTGCCAGATTTTTGTTGTTGTTGCTGTTCATTAAGCTCCTTTCAGCTTAAGCATCAGAATATAGATCAGCCAGAATTGTTATCTAAATCTGTTTTGCTGGGCTTGCATATTAACACCAGTATGATGAAGTCACAACAAATTATACAAAGCATTTTGCATGGATATTGTGGTGGCTTCAACTTGTGAAGGAGTTACTATTCCCTTGCACTTTGCAGCTAATATACTTACTTCATTGTGGCAATCTAGAAAGGACCCAACTTGGACATGCACCTTATCTTCCTGATTTTTTAATCATCCATGGTTTATTTGAATTTCCAGTTGTATATTCTCTCATTCTGTCATAGAAATTGAAATCTCTAACTAAATTTCTAAATGTTTAATGGGAATAAAATGGTATTTTCTCTAATTAATACATTTGAATTTCCACATGGTCCAAATATTTGTACATATCTGTACATATTTTGAAATGAAGTATCGCAAAAGGTATATATATATCAGGAGTACCAAAAAAATGTATACAGATGGATACTTTGGTCAGCATTGCTCAAGCAGTAGTTTGCCGGAATCAGAAGTGTCTGGATGCTGATGGTCACCACTTTGAGCACCTCTTGTCATTGCAGAAGTCAAATGTGATTTGTATTCATCTTTTGCTATCGGTATATATTGAATATTACAATTCTAATAGTTTTTTCCTTTCTTAAAATGTGTATACATTTGTTTGGCACCCTCTGTATACAGATGCACACACACATACGTGTGTGTGTGTGTGTGTGTGTGTGTGTATCTGTAAACCAAGAGGAATAAATAAACTAGTAATCAGTAACAAGGAAGCACATTGCAGGCTCAGAACAAAGAAGTTTCATGGAAACAACACTTCCTTCAGGGGAGAATATTATGGTCCCTCCTTCTGAATTGCCTTGAAAATGAACCCACGAGGCAGCTGCTCAGTAGGTAAGCATTTACTAACCCCAAACCCAATATTAGAGCTAAGTGATAAGTGTCAAATGGCACTTAAAAGAGCATTAACTGTCACCGATATCACACATAAAAAGTATTTAAACCTTAGAACTTTCTGATCTTGAAAGAAATGAATGAAAAGGGAAAAAAGTTGTAGAATTAACTACAAATATTTGACATGTGTGGATATCAAATATAGAAATGGAATCAAAACAAATAAGACATTAGAAAATACATATGGTGAATAACAGAATGTTAATAAGAATTTCTATAAACTGAGAAGAAAAAACAGTCAAATAGAAAAATTTACATAGGACTCAAAAACAGATAAATGAAGAAATAGAAATGATTAGCACCTACATGAAAAATAATTTAACTGTCCTAGGAGTTGAATAAATGCAAAATGAGATAGCAGACCTTTTTAGTCTATCAAATTGGCAAATATATAGAAATTATAGGGATCAAATTGCTAAGGGCAAGGCTTGTTGGACACATATGCTGCTGAGTAGATATGTAAATTGCTCCAGCCTTCCTGCAAGACATTTTAGCAGTTTCTGTCATGAGCTTTAAAAGTATAGATTTCATATAGGTACCTATTCTAAAGAAATTACCAGAAAAATGGAAAAAGATATATGTACTTAGAAATTTGTCATAATGTTGTCTGTAATTTGGGGAACAACTTGAATGCTCAATATAGGGAAATATTCTGAAGCAATTTTAAAATGTCGATAAAGAATTTTTAATGATGTGGATAAATTCTTACAATATATAATAGTGGAGAAAAGGGCAGGATAAAATATTGTATGTGATTCACACTCATGGGGTGCTTATTTTATTTGAGGTCTTCATTTATAAGGAAAATGTTCTCTTTTCTAAGGTCTCCTAGTTATTAGCATTTTAGCAGGGGATAGATTGCAAATAAATGCAGTGTCATTGGTTGCCTTTGTTTCATCATATAGAAAACATTTGAACCAAGATTAAGTATGTTAGATATTAAATTCTAGTTAGATTATAATGTTAGGTATTAAGAAAAGAAACCATATTGCCTCTAAGACTCCCTATAGAGAATACTTAGAATTAATAAATGATAACTGGTGCTCTGCCTTCTGTCAGTAAAGTGAATCTTATACATTAATAGTTTATGGTAAATAAAACATCTAATGAAATTAATGAAAATTAACAATATTGTTTGAACCTACATTCAAAGGATGTAGGGAACAAATATGAGGGTACTCTTTATTCTAAGTATCTTAGTTTACTAAAATTTATAATAGTTATGTAGTCAAATTGAAATATTATGTTTCTGTGTTCTTTTGCTCACTGGCACTTTGAGTTTCAAAAAACACAGGCATTCTGAAGATTGCTCTTGGAGATCCAAGATGGTGGAGTAGATAAACACTGTGCCTGCTTCCTTCCAAGAATACATTAAAATTACAACTAAATTATAGCACAGTCAACCTGGAGAGCCATCTGGAGACTGGCTGAACAGAAGTTTTATAACTAAGGATATGAAGAAGAAGCCACGCTGAGACTGGTAGTAGAGGTGGAGAGGTGGCTAACCCCAAATTTGCATGTGCCAGTTGAGAACCAGGAGAGATATCTCAGCCATGGAGGTTCCCCCCCCCCAGAAAAGGGACCCCAGCCCCACACTGGTCTCCCCAGCCCAGAGTACTGGTGCCTGGAAGAGGAGCCACCACAATATCTGGCTGTCAAAAGCAGTGGGAATTTCAGCCATCTGGGTGGGATGAAGGTGGCAGGAAACTCAGGTGTCCTCTTAAAGGACTGGAACACAGACTGTCTTGCTCCTAGGCACTCACCTTGGGTTCCAGTGGAGGGACAGCTCTTAGGGGGTGTTGGAGACATATGGGGAGCAGGCTGAGTTTTGTGGCTTTGGGACAAGGGCTGGAGGACAGTTGGCATTTTCCCTGTGAGGGGTCCTTCTCCTGTGCAGCCGGCAGGCAGGCGCCATCTTGCCTGTGTTGAGTCCTCCCACTATGCTTACTGCCAAATCTGAATCTAATTGGTCCGGTGAGCTCTGAAGCGCCACCCTGTTGACTCCCTAGGACCCCACCCATCCAACTCTCCCAATGCCAGAAGCACATTCTCTAAGGGCAGCCAGCCCCATCCACATAGCACTGTTTCTTGAAAAACTATCAGAGTCTGAGACCCTAGGCGGGCAGTAACTGGCCTCGGTGTGCTCTGAGACTTTTGCTGACTAGCTTCAGGCATAGCACTGGCACTAAACCAGAATTTACATTAACCTGGTGACCATAACTCTTCATACTCTAGTGACTGCCTGAGACCCTGCCTCACCCAAATTGCACACCACATGAGGCTGTACCAGTGGCTGAACTGTAAGGGAGCTGGAAGGTGGCAGCAGGCTTCAGGATGTCCTAGAATTTTGTGAAGCCACCCCAGGTCCAGTAGTGGTGGCAGATGTCCTCAGTTCACAGTGTGGTCTCTCCCACATGCCTCCAGGGTTATCACAGGGAGTGAACAACCATGGATTGCTTTGTAGCTCCTACCAGGTAGTCCCTGGCTGGTTGCAGGCAGTAGGTGACCTGGGCCTGCACTGGAGCCCTTTCCAAGAGGCCCCAGAACCAACATACTTGGAGGTTGGCTTCAGACCACAGCAGAGCACAGCCTAATTAGCCCACAAGTGTCACACACAAAAGGTGGTCTCAATAGGCACCAGAGTCCACTGGGATGAATCCCACTCAGTGGGGTAAACCCCTCTGCACAGCAGCCTATAAACTGTGGGTATGACAAAATTCCACAGCCAATCAGACTGAGGGTCAACGCTATCCATGGATGTGCCAATAGTAGCCAAGGCTCACCAAAACAGGAGAGCACAAAAACTCACACAAGGGACACTCCTAGGGCAGCCAGTGCAGATGACCAAGAAGACTGTGCCATTGGGCCCCACAAGGCACCTACTATACAAGGCCACCTGGCCAAGAATGGTGGACATAGCAGAACTATCTAATATATAGAAACAGAGAGATAGCCAAAATGAGGAAACAAAGAAATATATCCCAAATGAAAGAACAGGAGAAAACTCCAGAAAAAGAACTAAATAAAATGGAGGAAAGCAACCTACCAGATACAGAATTCAAAACAATGGTTATAAGGATGCTGAAGGAATTTAACAAGAAGTTCAACAAAGCTAAAGTTCAAGCAAGCATTAAAAAGGACATAGAAACCATAAAAGAGAACCAGTTAGAAGTGAAGGATACCATAACTGAAATAAAGATGCACTAGAAGGAATCAACAGCAGACTACATGAAACAGAGGATCGAATCAGCAATTTGGAAAACAAAGTAGCAGAAAACACTTAAACAGAACAAAAAAAAGGAAAAAAACAATCCAAAAAATGAGGATAGTTTAAGAGAACTCTGGGACAAAATCAAGCATAACAACATTCTCATCATATGGGTACCAGGAGGAAAAGAGAAAAAGCAAGGGATTGAGAACCTATTTGAAGAAATAATAACTGAAAACTTTCCTAACTGAACAAAGGAAATAGGCATACAAGTCCAGGAAGCACAGAGAGTCCCAAACAAGATGAACCCAAATTGGCCCACACCAAGACACATAATAATTAGAATGGCAAAGGTTAAAGACAAAGAGAGAATCATAAAAGCAGCAAGAGAAAGGCAACTAGTAACTTATAAGGGAGCTCCCATAAGATTGTCAGCTGATTTCTCAACAGAAACTTTGGAGGCCAGAAGGGATAGGTAACGTGATGAAAAGCAAGGCCCTACAACCAAGATTGCCCAGCAAGGTTATCATTTCTAATTGAAGGACAGATAAAGAGCTCCCAGACAAGAAAAAGCTAAAGGAGTTCATTACCACCAAACCAGTATTAAAAGGAGTGTTAGAGGAACTTCTTTAAGATGGAAAAAAAAAAGATAAAAATTATGAATAATAAAATGGAAATAGCTACATATCTATCAACAATTACTTTCAATGTATTGATTAAATGCTCCAATCAAAAGATGTGGGAGGGCTGAGTGAATAAAAAAACATAACTCTTACATAGGCTTCCTACAAGAGACTCACTTCAGATTGAAAGACACATACAGACACTAAGTAAAGGGATGGAAAATGATATTTAATTAAAATGAAATGCAAAAAACAGGAAAACCTGGAGTAACAATACTCATACCAGACAAAATAGACTTTAAAACAAAGGCTATAACAAGAGACAAAGAAGGACCAGTAATCCCACTTTAGGGTATTTATCTGAAGAAACTCAAAACACTGCTTCGAGGGGACATGTGCATCCATATGTTCATTGCAGCATTGTTTACAATGGCCAAGGTGTGGAAGCAGCCTGGTGTCTGTCAATGCATGAATGGATAAAGAGAAGGTGGTACATATATACAGTGGAGTATTGCTCAGCTAGGGAAGAGAATGGGTTCTTGTCATCTGTGGTGGCATGGATGGACCTGGAGGGAACTGTGCTGAGTGGAGTGTCAGACAGAGAAAGATAGATGCAATGTGATTTTGCTTATATATGGAATCTAAAGAACAAAATAAACAAAACAGAAAGAAACTCATAGATACAGAGAACATTTTGATGGTTGCCAGATGGGAGGGGGGTTGGGGATGAGTGGAAAAGGGGACGGGCTTAAAAACTACAAATTGATTGTTACACAATAATGATGGGGATATAGTAGGTATGGCATAAGGAATATAGTCAATAATATTGTAATAACTACATATGGTGTCCGATGGGTACTAGATTATCAGGGTGATTAGATGGGAGGAGGGTTGGGGGACAGGGTGAAAAAGGTGAAGGGATTAAGAAGCATAAATTGGTAGTTACAAAATAGTCATGGGGATGTAAAAGTAAAGCATAGAGAATATAGTCAATGATATGGTCATAACTATGTATAGTGTCAAGTGGGTACTAGACTAGTCAGGAGGATCATTTCTTAAATTATATAAAGGTCTAACCACTGTGCTGTACACCTGAAATTAATACAAAATATTATTGAATTTAAACTGTAATAGAAAAATTAAAAAGTGGGGGGAAGGTGAAGAGGAATAAGAGTTTCAAATCTCCAGGTATAAAACAAATAAGTCATGGGGATGTAACGTACAGCATGAGGAATATAGTCAATAATATTGTGATAGCATAGTATGGTGTCAGGTGGTTGCTGGGCTTATCATGGTGATCACTTCTTTAGGTATATAAATGTTGACTAACTATGGTGTACATCTGAAACTAATATAATGTTGTATGTTAATTATATTGTAATAAAAATCTTAAAAAAGACTTGCTTATTGTTGGTCAGTTAGATAAAACTGGCACTAGCTGTCATTTGGAATTGCAGACTGAGCGACCCAAGGCTCATGTTCTGAATTGTCAAACACACTATCAAACATAAGCACTTAAGCATTCTTGGCATGAATTTTACTTTTATTTTTTGGCCTCAGCTATTAAAGAAAATCGAAATAGCCTCTTGCACTTTAGCAGCTCTTCATGATTTTTAGTACTTTGTGATATATCACTAATGAGTACTCCCAAAATGTTTTTACGAAGCAGAAAAATAACAGCCTCATTTAACATTGGATACTGTGAGGCAGAGAGCCTAGGAATACATTGTGAGTAAGTGGCAAAGTTGGGACTGACGCCTGAGCCCCTGTCCTCAGCAGGTCCCCGAGAGGGAAAAAGCAGCCTCAGAACCACTACAAAGAGGAATCCTTGAGTCACTCTCCTTTCTTCGCCCTTCTATAAGGTGGAGGGCAGAAAAGAGCTCCTCACCATTGCAAAGTTGTAGAGGGAAATTGTGGTTGGGTGACAGCATATTTGTTTCAATTTCTTTCAAATTGAGGGAGTGGGGTGGATTTATGATCTCCTCAGAACAACCCAAAATGCTGGTTTTTATTTTGATTTGATCATATGAATGCTTAATCTCCTGCTCCATATATTGGAATTCACAGGAGGGTATTGTCCTCCAACTGACCTTTCCCAAAATGGAATCCTGAGTCTAAAAGCTGTAACCTAAAACCCAAATCATGGCCTTAAAGAAGTCTCCCTGAGAGAATTAGGCCAATCCCTTTTCATTTCTAAATGCATGTGCCTCATGCATTCGTTCAGAAAGTGTGGTATCCTTGGCCTCCAGCCTCCCTGAATTTGGGGATGTGTGGATAAGCAATAATCTCTCAGTTCCAACTTGATTGGAGCCTGAACCCAGTCTCACCCGAAATTAGTTTTCAAATCCAAATGCAATTAAAAACAGATGTTTCCAAGTAGACTGAAAAAGGTTGTGAAGCAGAAACCAGGCTCACTGCCTTTAGAATTGGTTAAATTTTCTAGATATTTAAGAAAAGGAGAAGAACTGAGTTGCTCCAGGAGTTTGCTGTTTCTTCCATACTGAGCCCTCTGAACGCTCAGAACCCATGTCTTTTGAGGAGGTATGTCACAATTTGCCAGGCTGCACTTATCTGACTGATTCACTTTCTAACTTATTCCAGGTCAAGATCAACTTACATCCTGTGTTAGGCACTTAATAATTCTTATTGCTGAGAGTTAATTTTGATGTATAGAGAAAGGGACACATAAAAAATAACTCGTTATTCAAAAGCATTAGAATATTAAAGATTCTTGCACAGAAAATTTCACTTAGCACATGCTTTAAAACTCCTTCTACAGCGAGCCTAACAGCCATTCAGGAAACATTAGTGAGTTTTGGAAGGTTTTTCTCCCCATTGAATTAAATCCCCATTAAAGTATGCATGGTTGGGAAAGCGGGGCTTACTTGTGGACAAATAGTACCCATGAACTTTAATGCATTGAAATGGATTCATAAGTTCTTCTAAGATGAAAAACATGTGTCCAATTATTGTGAGATTCACCATTCCTTACAAGTTCAGAACAGACAGTCCTCAACTCCTTGTCTTAAAATGAGTATGTCTATTTTCAGAATAATTTTCAACATTAAGTCTGGTCCACCATTTGATTTTTAATCTCCTCTTTTATCCCTGGAATCTTGCTTTCCTGGTGTGCTTCATCTTTTGTGTGTGTGTGAAATAATATCCCTCAGAAATCTTTGATGCATTGGTGAATTAAAAGAAAAAAAATGAGATGTAAGTGCTTGCTCTATTTGTCATTTTTAATACGTTTTGAGCCCCTTGATTTATGATTAAGCATTTCTTAGGAGAGGGGAATGTTTAAGGTGGTATTTTGAGCTCCATTTAAGGCAATTTAGTTGTCATCAGGCCTCCTCACCCTATAACCTTGGTAAGACCTTGCTTCATAAATTGGACCCAAACAATTGGCTTGTGTTTCAAGTAGACAAAGCCTTATGGAAATGATACTTGCTAAGTATTTTTATTGGACATCTGGGTAAGAGTTAGCTTTGGTCAGACCAGTCACAGACCACAGCTAGCTTGACTTCTACACCCTTGGTGGCAGATTCTGTTCTTAGAAAACTTTCAAAATTCTTTTAAATTGAGAGAAAATGAGATTTGGATTCATTTTTTTCCCCAGATTCCTGCTTTGATTTCTGATTCAGTGGCTGAAATTAAGGGTGTTCTCTCCATTCCTCCTTCACCTTTGTGTCAAATCTCCACATTTAGTACCTCTCTTGCCTTCCATTCTGTGGCAGC
>NW_017731366.1:3499891-3558843 GCF_001890085.2 Hipposideros armiger | reverse complement strand
AATACAGCATCCCTTGGAGGTGATTAGCAGATGAAAATGATTGAAGAGCTCTCTGTAGTATTTTTCATTACTGGTGCCATAATATAGAATTTTTTTGTTTGGACAACACTTCAGCCATGAATTTAATTCTAGAAATTCCCGCACCAAAGGTAGAATATCTCTTAGATAAGAACTGCAGCAAAAAAGGTTAGGAAGGGACTTGGCCAAATATGAAGTAAATAAATAGAGGAGAGGAATTGTTCAGATTATTCAAATGATGAATTTTCTTCTTGTTTAAGGAAAATGTCCATTCTCCCCAAGAGAATGGATTCACAAGTGATCCAGGGTGCTGACAGGAATAACACATCATCCAAGCATGTGGTACCCTGTCTCTTTTTGTTATTGCTCTGCTAAGAATTCTGGGCCATTTTAAATGTGAGAATTTAAGAAGTGTGCATCCTATGGAGATGTTCATTTAACTCCTTCCAGGGAGAATGGTTCCAGAGATCTTACTAAATGGAGTTCTCAAACAGGCCCTCATTGTGTTCAGTGTCACTTCAGAATTTAGGAGATATCAATGTCATTGCAGTATGATGATGATCAATAGAGTTTTTTAAAACTCTTAAATGTTTAAAATGTTATCCAGTTGACAAGCAGCTTCCTGCATGACATCTCAGACTTGCTGTTCTTCTGAAAAAAGGCCCTCCGTGAATTCAGAGAGGCAGCGTGGTCTTTAGTTCAGCCAGTCCTGCACTGGTACCAACTGGAGAGCTACTCCTGAGCCACCAGGCCAGAGAATTCTGCCACAGCCAGCTGCTGTGCTTTGCACCTCAGTTTGCTTGTCAATAATGGGAGAAATTGAATTTCACCTTGAATGGTCTTCCCAGCTTTAGAATCCTTTGTCTACACTCTATATTCAACTCAGGAGATTTTCTTTTGTTTTGTTTGTTCATTTTCATTTTTTTGGCTGTAGGACATAAAGAAAAGCAAGCAAGCCCAGGAAGGGGGTAAGAAAGGCAGAGGAAAAGGGAAATAAGAGTGAGAAAGAACTTGGAGCAGAATGAAAGGAAATAGGCTTATCGATAAGTAATGGGGTGAGAGAACTGTGGGAGGCGGATTAATTTCCCGTATCTCAGATTTAATATGAGGGGGAAATAGCTAATGATTTACAGTGTAATTCTGTAAGTAGAGTCAGAATGAATACTCCTTTAAACCCTTTCCTTAAGAAAAACATACCAGGTAACTGTCCAGTTCATGCTGTACTGCAGACAGGAACCCCGACCACCCAGTTGGTGGTGCTGGAAGGAAAGCCATTGCTGTTTAATGGACAGAAATTCTAATGGGCGAGCCGTCGCCTCTGTCCTCAGTGTGGCCAGGAACTTGCTTTGTTGAGGCTCTTTGGGTGCAGGGGTGACTTCAGCCTTTTTCTCCCTACAGCAGCATGTTCACTCTGTAACATTCTGCCCTAACCAGGTCCATTGGTTACACAATGAAGAATGCGTTTCCCATCAAGGTTTTCTGCAATTGGCTATGTTTTAGTTGATCTGAAAAATCGGTAGGAATTGCTATCTCTGCTTCTAACTTTATTCAGTAGTTAGCAGTCGTTCTTAGGTCTTTGATGGGCAGAATAACAGAAAACACTCAGGTGTGTTCTGAGTGCCACCTGGTCTCAGAGCAGACAGGGGTTGAATGGGAATTAGTCCCCTCATGTTGTGGGTAATTGGGAAATGGTTTATTTCCTAGGGGGCTGTCAGTAACATACTGATAAAGCATGGAGTGAACTGGTTCTGGAAAAGACTGCAAAGCATTTTCAAAGCAGAATTGCCTAGTGTGAGCAGGCCTTCTATGAACACTGGATCAGACACTGCGGAGAGGGCTGACCTGTGGGTGTGGATATGGCCACGAGAGGATCCCAGGGCAGATGATTGTCAGGCCATCACTGTGATGGGGCTGTGATGACAACTGCAGCCACTCTCCAGATAGTGTGTTTCTGTTTAGGACTTTGCCTCTGAGGCAATTGTCCTGAGCTCTTTGTTTGGAAAGTAACATTATTATTCCTCAAACCTCAAGTCTCTCAGCTGCTGCCTGGAGCTTAGCAAATCCTGCTGGCGGCTCTTATGCTTTCTTTGTTTATGAAAACCACACCTCAATACAATCCTTCAATGACATGGCAGCTTATTCAGGAGTGTCCCTCTTAGCTTACACAAGAGGGATGTGGAACTGGATAGTTGATTGGAAGACTTACATAAAATGAAGAGTCATTAAAAAAATACATTCTATAAACATTTTCTTCTAACTTAAAACAAAATTGTGTATTCATTCAGGAATCATTTGACATAGGAGGGCAAAGTCTTCTCTTTGAATATGGGTCTGACATTGGAGCAGTCTTTCACAAACCACATTCATAATACATCATCTACCATTCTCAGTTTTTGGTTTCTTTAAAGTTATGGCTTCATTAGAGTAGACCAAGAACTTAAAAACACCCACAAAGTAATCCGAGAGCAGGAGCCGCCCGATTACAAATGTAATGTTTTCCCTGACTTTTACAGTTGTCTCACTCCCTCGCAATTTAACTACTTTGAGGAGCGCCCTTTTGCCAAGGCTTTCCAAAGCAGCCATCTTCATTTTCCCAGAAACAGTTCCTTCCCTTTGCACTCATATTTCATGGGTTCTCATAATACTTAAATTGTGTAACTCTATTAAGTCCAACAGGGCATACCCAGTTTGGGGATCAGAAACAACTGATTCTTGGTGAACTTGCCGCTCAGCTAGTCAGGGCAGAAGCTGAACGGCTGTAGAGAAAGGTGTGCTCTCTGTTAGCCCTCAGTGTTGGGGACAAGGAAGAGGGAGGCTTCCGGAGGGCGCGAGGGACCACTCTTGTGTAGAATTTGTAAGTGGGGGTCTGTGAAGCAGCTTTGACTCTAATCAATTCTTACCATGTAGAGTGCAGTGTGACAGTCCCCAGTTGGGGAACAAAGATAGAAGTCCAGTTGCTGCGAAGTGTTATGTGCCATAGAGACAATCAGCACAGAGGAGGTGAGATCCTTTCTGGCTGCAGTGAGCGACCAGAAGGCGTAAATTCCTACGATGAAGTCCTAATCCCTAGTGCCTCAGAATGTAACTGTATTTGGAGACAGGGTGTATAACAGCGGTTCTCAACCTGTGGGTCGCGCGCGACCCCTTTGGGGGTCGAACGACCCTTTCACAGGGGTCGCCTTAGACTAACGGAAAACAAAAAGATATTTACATTATGATTCATAACAGTGGCAAAATTACAGTTATAGAGTAGCAATGAAAATCATTTTATGGTTGGGGGTCACCACAACATGAGGAACTGTATTAAGGGGTCGTGGCATTAGGAAGGTTGAGAACCGCTGGTGTATAAAGAAGTAATTAAATTAAAATGAGGGAAAAGGGGAAGGGATTAAGAAGTACAAATTGGCAGTTATAAAAATAGTGATGGGATGTAAAGTACAACATAGGGAATACAGTCAATAACATCATAACAACTATGTATGACATCAGACGGGAGCTAGGCTTATCAGGGCGATCACTTTGTAAGTTATATAAATGTCTAATCACTATGCCGTGTACCTGGAACTAATAAAATATTGTAGGTCAACTGTAATTAAAAACTACAAAAAAATATTTTGTAAATAAATAAATAAAATGAAATCATGAGGGTAGGCTCTCGTCCAACGTGACTGGTCTCCTAATAAAAAGAGGAAATTTGGACACAGGCACTGCCACAGGGAGGATGTTGTAAAGACTGGGAGAAAACAGCCATCTACAAACCAAGGAGAGAGGCCTGGCACAGATTCTGTCCTCACAGCTCTTGGACTTCTAACCTCCGGAACTGTGAATAAATAGACGCCTGTTGTTTAAGCCACCTAGCCTGTGGTACTTTGTTATGGAAGCCCTAGCAGACCCACACAGAAGCCTTCATGGAGGTGGGAGCATTTGATGTGGCCCTGAAAGGGCAGCTTATCAATAGCCCAAGACAAAATGAAGGAAATTCCAGGCAAATGGCCGAGCAAGAACAAACGCTTAGAGGTGGGCAAGTATCTGAGCTATGATAAGACCATTTGGCTAGAGGAGCATTCCTACAGGTAGAACAGTAGTGGACAAATAGGCTAGAAGAGGCTCAGCTCCTCAGGGCCTCGAGGGCAGTCTGGGGACGGTGGGGACTCACTGAAGGCTTTGGAGCAGTGACATGATCAAAGCAGCCTTTGAGAGACATTATTTTGTATGGAGCTGTCAGAGAAGGCTGCCTGGTGCCTGGTGAAGTCCCTCACGGCTGTCAGCAGCATGAGCTGAGCCTCTCCCAGGTGGGGCTGGTGATAATGCTCAGGAATCAGTGTGAGCGAAACTGGTGGGAGAGAACACTCACTCACTGCTACATAAGAGTGAGAAAGCAGTGTTGCCCCACGAAACTTCCATCCCTTACCCCCCCACAAGAGAAAAGAGACTTGTGGGGCTTCTTGGCCTTATTTGCTTCTTAGTTGAGCAGGGAGTAGATGATGTGAGTGCCAGATTCAGGAAGTATGTTTGGCTCTGGGCTTCTCACAAAAGTCCCAGCCCAACTCATGACAGGGGAACTAGACTTTAGTTCATCTTTGGGTTAAGTGATACCTCTCACTTTAAGGTGTTGAAGCTGAAACAACATTTTGTATTGATTGCATACAGGTCTTAAAAGGCTAATGATCTGTGTATGGTAACTCTGAAAGGGCCTATCAAATCATCCATGATTAGTAAATATTTTTGAATAAATGCAGAAATGAACATTTCCAATGGTTTTTGATAATGCCTTTGTAGCCTGTTGCCTTAGAAGAGATTTCTCAGACCTCCATCAACACTAGTTATCTAGTGCCTTGTGACATTTTTAAAAACGATTGTCTAGCAAAGGCTCAGTTAAGAACAAAGTCCCACAAGGAGATATTCTGACTTGGTAGGTCTATGGATAAGGCCTGGGTATATCTGTTAATAAAACGTTCTGTGGATGATTTTGATATACATCTAGGGTTGAAAATCACTGATCATATTCAACTTTTCAAAACTTTTATAAAGGTTGGGCCACAGACAGATTGGCAAGGTTAAATTTGATACCAAAGAATTTTAATCCTCATGATTCTAAAGACCAAGAAAAAGGTCTTTGCCAATCTAGGATTCAAACTGGTGACTTCAAAACAGTGACTTTTGCTTTCCCCTCTAATTTAAAGAGACCCCCTTCTCTTTCTCTTGATTCCCTCAAACCAACCAAATCAAACAAAACCACACAATAAAAGACAGAAAATCTATTTATCAAAACAAGTTCCTGCCTAGAACCACACACAACTAGTCCCAATTAAGCTGAACTACCAAACTATTTATAAAAACATAGTAGGTGGGAATATTGTCCATAAAGTTAAATGTATAAAAAATAGAGCTTTATTTTTCTATAACTCAATATTTATTTCGAGTTCCCATTTATTAGGTGGTAAAATCTTAGTTTTAGTCAATAAAGACTATTTCCTACCTCTTTCCCAGGGGTTGCACTAAGTTATTTCCCAATAACTTTAAATGATGGCAAGGCATGGAGGTGGAGTGAGTGGCAGGGAGGTTTTCCATCTAATCTGAGTCATTGTCTGTTTTCTGCTGGAATCACTGAAGTGTTCTCATTCCTGTCTGGTCCTTCCTGCTATGTCATCCCTTATACCACACTGCAAGGCTTTAGGTCTCTACTAATTTCTATGCATCTCCTGGGCACGAGAAGATGAGTCTGCGGCTCCATCCCCACCTTGGGCAGGGAGCAGCTATGTGGTTGACTCTGGCAAATCTATGTGGATACAAGCAGTAGCCATTGCAACCCTGGGATCTTATCACTCTCCACACTCTGCCCAGGAAGCAGGGAAGGGTTTCTTCCTTTCCATGGTCTTTGGGATCACAGGAACCCTCTCTCAAGGCCCCGGCATAGACTCCTCATGCCCCTTCCTTTGCTCTAGGGAATCTTGTCTAATCTCTGGGCCAGCAAGCCTTGCACTTCCATAATCAAGCATTCTCACAAATCTGTTATATTGTTTCTGCACAAGCCTCCTTTCAGTTTTCCTTTGAGGGCTGGACTTTGGAACAAATCAGAGAAAAATGTCTTGTTTTCCTCTTTAGGCACCATCGCTTGTTCCCCAAGGCAATAAGCACCCAGCTGAAAGCATGAAGGTGACACTAAGGAGTAATGGAAAGAGAAAGTTAGCCCTTCTCTGAAATTTATTTGATTCAACTTTGGCTGCAATTGTGGCCAAAGCCAGAGGATCACAAGCTTCAGCGATCAGTTTAATGAAGAGCTTTGAAGAATGTTGGCACAGAGCTTGGTGAATACAAAGCACTGAGTTAGCCAGAACATCTTAATATATAATAGCTGGAAAATACAAGATGTTTACTTGAAACACACTAAGAATATAAACAGCAAGGTTGGGGTGAAGGTTTTCTTTCCCATGTTTATATTTATTCTGTATCTTGTTATCATTAAATCATTCTCTGACGAGTTTGCAAGAATTTCCTTGGAGAAATACTGACTTTAGGTTTTATGGTTATTTTCTATGGACTATTTTCTATCCTTAATCTTAGAGACATGCTTGCTTGGAATGGGAAATTGCATTTACTCACTATAAGTTTGTGAAAGGAAATTGAGTTTGATAGAATGTTTATTGCTGGAAATCAAGTTCACTCACCTAAACTTGTAATGTACACACCAGCTCTGTGGCCTCCTAACTTCATTCTGTTATTTAATTCTTATATAAGGGCCTCGACTTCATTTAGTTAAAAAGCATCAAGTCCTTTACTTAGCTTGCTCCCTATAAGCCTGTTTCAAAAACTCCAAGACTCTAACAAAAGTAGTTTTAAAGAGCAGTATGAATTTAAGGTTTTCTCTGGGAGTGAGAAAAGGAAATACTAAAGGAAAAAAAAAACATTGATTAACACTTTGTTCTGTTATTCTTCCATGAAAGTTTAAATGTCTTTCTAATGTGTGTTAGTCGCAAATACACAACTTCAGAATGATAGCATTGAAAGGGACATAGACCAGAGAAAAGTCAAGGAGTTAGGACTCTGATATATTCAGTTTCCTACATCAAGTGCCCAGTTCTGTCTTGGTACCCAAGGTGCTACTACTGTAGAAGATTTAACTTAGTAAACTTCATTCACATGGATGTACTAGTTATGTCCTACATAACCTTTTTTTCACCCACTATTGTATATATATTTTGTGAAGGCTGAGACTTAGTCTATTTGTTGTATCCCCAGCATATCCTACTAGGGAAATGGTAGGCAGTCAATAAATATTTGTTGAAATTAAAAAAAAATGAATAAATGAGTAGATTCTCTCAGGATTCTGGGTAGATTTTCTCTCTATGTTGTTGAAAGTACTCTTAGAAAAAATGTTGAGATTTAGTAGAGAGGTGTTAGACTGGTTGGCATGTCAGCATTAGCCATGGCTGTCCTTAAAGCAAGAGCACTTCCCTAGATCTCTGAAACTCTGCACCTTACTGGTCTGATACAAGAATTCTATGCAAAGCTAGCTCTGCCCATTTTGAGAAGGTGGGCTCAATCTCTCTGTCTGATAGGATTCACTTGCATATTTGCAAATGGATATTCTCCTATGAGTACTTGATACAATCTTGGTATGTGGATGGTCAATGAATTGTGTAGGCGAAGCCTGGAGGAAAGGAACAAGAAAACACTCTATTAATTTTCAACCCCTTTTATTGTGTCTCCACGAGATCGCATGTCTGCCAGGGACTGAAGAAGATGGAGACAGAGCTATATTGGGTCATCATAAAAGGACCCAATTCTACCTTAATATCTTTCCTTTCATTACCCCATCATTGACCCTGAGGCATTCAGGCAGAAATCTGAATTGACAAGTTTAAAACTTAAATTTATTCTTTATATTTTTAAATGTTTAAAAGTTAAGTAACTCTAACTTTTTCCCCTTTCATTGTACTATAGCTTTGAAACTAGGTAGTTAAGCCTAATGGTTTTTATTTTGGGGGGGAGGTACATGTACACTCCTATATATGTGCATTGCTTTTTGCTTAATGCAATTTGGAAATTAAATTACACTGATGATTTAAAATGCCTTCTCTAAGTATAGAATTTCATGTTGTTTCATGACTAAGAAGTTGAACTCCACAATCTTTAGTTTTTGTTTTGTTTTGTTTTTTTAACCCAAAAGGTAATTATAATTTGGGAAACTTTTAAATTTTGTAACATACTATACCTATGGCACATTTTTTAAATTCATGAATAAAGAATTTTGGTTGATAATTATCAGCCTATGTGATTATAATTCACTATAACTTCTTACTTGATTTATTTGTTAAGGATCCAAATGTTCCCGTTACAATATGTTGGCTACTATAAATACCTTAAATGTGCAAGGCTATTTTGTATTATCCAGCTATGTGCTGGTTGCCTCAAATACACATTTTAAGTGGATAGAGGCACAGATTCCAGAAAGGTCACAAAAGGGTGAGATCTTTTAGACTTTAGCAGATTTAGTTCATCAAATTTTCCATGGAAGACTGGCAAGACTTTATGCAATCTGGTATTCTGTATTGAGAAGAACCAGCATTCACTGAAATTGGAATATAAACATTGGGTAATATTTTATTATCAATGTTCCCTTTCCAAGATGTTCCAACCTCAGTTATTCAAAGTCTCTGTCATCAGGAAGAAGACTGGATTGTCACTTCCAGGGGGACCTGTGCCCTTTATATATATCTCATAGTCTTTCAGATAAGTGAAGTTAGCAAATCTGGGTATTACATAGGTTTATACCATGTTTCAATGACTATTTCTAAAAGGAGGTTTTCTTTATAAGTCACTTCAAAGGCTTACCTTGATCCTTGACACTTTGTAATCTTGTTAAGTTGTATGAATGGTAGATGACCATAACATAACTATGATTTCTTTATTAGCTAAGTCAAACAGTGTATATAAAAGCAATTAAGACTTCTGGGACAGTCTACACTGGAATGTATAGAATGTTTTTTTAAAAAGAACTTCCTATTTTCCAATAGTGTGGTGGGTATAAATTACTTAGCATTTTGCTTGGCACATTGTAGGTCCTCAATGAATATTAGCTATTATCATTATAAACCATACAGCTCCTGTTATTTGGCAGTTTCTAGATTTCTCTTGACTAGTGTGGTACTTTGCAAGTGATACGTCACACAATCTATTTAGAAAGCTGAAGCTAAAAATAATGAGCCAGTCTCCCCATTTTATAGATGAGGATGTGGAGGCTGCACAAAGTTAAATGACTTAGACCAAGTTATACAAACCAAGTAGAAGGCCTGAGACAAATCTCTGACTCTCAGCCTGCTATCTTCCATCATTCCATGTCCAGGAACATTAACACACTGTAGGTGAGTTTGACCAAGGACTGTAGCACTGTTCTTATTGTCTAAAAACACCAGCGAAGAGCAAAATTGGGTTGAACAGCTTACAGGAAAAGGGCAACATCCCACAAGGCCAGAGAAAGCTCCACATCTGTTTGGTGCTCAATTTTAACACCTGAATGTTTAAAAAATCAACCTTTGGAATCACTTAATTTTTGGTCATCTGGGGTAGGAACAATTCATTGATTTAAATGAATGAATTGTCAAAGGGCTCTTTCATCTATAAATTCAAGTAAATTGAATAACAAGTCATCATGAAATGTAAACACAAGATAATGTTGCCCTGTTCCATTTTATTTTTTTCCTAAAAAAGTGAGAGAGAATTTAACATCCAGCATTACGTTTGGAAAAAAATTAAGTTAGCCAGCGCTTCTTATAAAGAAAGGTATTTCTGCCCATTCTGTAAGACATCTGATCTAGGGGACACTGAGAGCCACAGAGATTATGTCCTAAAGTGGATTTTTCTTCCACTTTTGTTCCCACTGTGATTCTTTCAGAAAAAATGTAGATCTGTTTAAGTTTTGGAATTCACTAGTCACTTTATTTTTAAACCAACTTCTCTTCAGAATATTCTTTAACCTCAAGGGAAATTAAAATGTAATACATTTCTACTCTTTACCTTGGTATTTGGAGTTTGATTTAGAGTTTTTCTTTTCAAGATATGTGATAAGTCCTGATCTGACTCCTCAGTTGGGCAGGACAAATTGAGACAGAGCTTAGGAGATGACTAGCAAATGTCCCTCTGACATTTCAGGGGACAGCAGTACCTACAATGAATTTAGGTGCAAAGTTCAGATACCTGTAGACAAGGCATGGTTAGAAGAGCACTTGTAAGGAAGGTGCTTGAGTGTTCTGAATTTTAAATTATCCTATTTCAAAATTAGAATCACACAGATGGTTTGCTTAGAATGATTTGGTTTGGCTTTTTGATGAATTTATTTTTTATTTTTATTTTTTATTGGGAAACAGCCTGTTTTTCCAGGACCCATCAGCTCCAAGTCAAGTAGTTGTTTCAATCTAGTTGTGGAGGGCACAGCTCAGTGGCCTATCTGAGGATCGAACCGGCAACCTTGGTGTTATGAGCACTGCGCTCTAACCAACTGAGCTAACCAGCCACCCCTAGATGAAATTTTTGTAAGACAGGAAATAAAGTAGCTGTTGCTCACCAAACTGCCATATAGCACAATTTGGGGCTGAACAATAATTTGATAATGAAGTCACATATTGAAAGTGGATTCCCAAATGGAATTTCTGGAAAATAATGGGTAAAATCCTCCAACAGTCCACTAATGCCAGGAGAAGCTATAATAATTGGTAAATACCTTGTCTGATGCCCTGTAATGACTGGTAGAGCAAATCACCAAGACCTCTGTTAATTTTTTTTTCTCTCTCTCACAAACTGTTGACAGATGCTAGAGAAACACATGCTTCCTATTGTTTTTCTCGTCTTTTAAAACTTTGGTATAAGTATGAAAATAATGACTGTCACAAAAACTGGCAGAAGTACCCTGGTATTTTATTTTATATTTTAAGAGGATATGCTAGATTTCCTAGATTATCAGATTCCAATTTTTGCCACTTATATTATGCTTGGGAGCTCTCATTATTGTAAAAATGACTGTTATGTTTCCTTTACATTTGGGTTCTATGACTCTTTCTAATCAATTCTTTTTGTTTTTGATGTTGCAACTATTAAAAGGTCTCTATATTATCAAGAAAGGGAAACCCAATGTTTTCTTTTAAGCTGTATTTTTTGTTGTTATTAGAAGCACCTGCAAATGGATTATTATTTTTTAGTCTGCCTTTCAACATATTTCCTGACAGTTAATGTGAAATGTTTATGAAATATTGCTGATGCTTTTCTAGACCATATTGCTGATAAAGCAACTTCTTTTATGCACAACTTTTGGATGCTTAAAAAAAAAAGAAAGAAAGAAACTGAAGTATGAACAATGTCTGAGAAAGAAAGCATACAGACAGAAAGTATAAGAATCAATTACAGGTTCATTAAAATAAGCCTAACCTAAAGTAGTAACAAAATTTTCCAAAGAATGCATATTTGCAGTAGAAGGGTAGAAGTGGTCTTATTTTTTTAATCAGCAGACACTTACCAAGGGCCTATCCTTCACAAGGGACTGGTAAGAATTAAAGAACATATGTCATTGCTTCTGAGCACCTCAAAATGGGGACTGCAGAACACCTGTAACAAACCTTCATTGAAAATGCAGATTCACTGTAGAGGCCTGACCACCACACTGTATTTCTGAAGCTGATGTTGAATAATGTTGTATGTCAACTACAATTATATATACATATAGTCATGGGATGTGGAGTAGAGCATGGGAATGGAGTCAACGGAAATGTAATAGATAAGCATGATATCGGGGGTGGGAGGGCAGTAGATTGGGGAGGAGGGTTGTTTCTGTATGAGGGGTGAAAAGGATAACTATTGCATTGTTCTGTATACCAGAAACTAATAATAATAATAATAAAAGAAAATGCAGATTCAAGGACCCCTCCCCACCCACCCCCAGACATATTGAATCAGAGCCTCTGGGGTGAAGCTCAGGAACCTGCATTGAGCAAGAGTCACGTGCATTAAGCTTTCAGAATGACAAAGCTAGGAGCTTATATTTTCTACATGGGGAAGCAGACTTGTGGGCAAAGAAACTGCCTAAAGCCAGGAAAATGAACTGAGCTATAATAAAATCACAAAACCTTTTAGGATAGAACATGGTTCTACATCAACCCCTCCCGTGGTTCTGCAGTGAAAGGTGAGGCTTTGTCCACGTGATGGTGAGGTTTTCACCATCAATGTTAAGCAGTGTCTGGGAAGTTGAATATTACAGCCCACGGAGGACAGCAGATGTCCAAAAGCATCCCCGCAAGGGGACCTGGACTAACTCTGCTCCACACACTTCTCCCTCCTATCAGTGACCTTGTCAACCTGCTGCCTCCAGGCTCAAGCTTCAAACAACCAGGATCTCGCCTTTCTAAGTCCAAACCCATGGAAATAAGAAAGTAGGAGAACTAGAAAAGGAAAAGCAGCTTATTGTGTATGATTTAGGCTTGGGGAGTAGCATGGTGTAGGTGGTTTCTTGATCCAGTAGCAGCTGTGTGATTATTGGTGCAATAATTCCTCAGGGCCTCAACTTCTTTCCCTGTGAATGAAATTCTCCATGATTCCTCTGCTGCATTTTAGCTCTGAGACTGATTTGATTTGTGAGCGTCAGTGTCTTATCTAATTGCACGGTTGTTTAGACAAGCAAAGTCTAGAATCTCACTGGCCTTAAGCTTCTCCTGTAATCTAGTCAGGAATTGAAATGTCAGCATCAGTGTCCCCTTCTTTTGATGGCCTGGTGGTTAAGAGAACAAGCAATTGAACCAGGTAATAAATGCACAGTGTCAGGCCTATCTCTGTCAGTCACTAGCTGCATGACCTGGAGCAAACTTCTCCCAGCCTCAGTTTCTGTATCGATTCCAGCGGAATAATAATACCCATCTCACTGTACTGTTGAGAGTACCAGATGATATTTGTAAAATGCCAGCTCCATGCCTGACATATATGAAGGGCCCCATGAGACCAGTTACTACTATTTTTTAAAGCCACAGAATCAGATCATCATTCAGAAAGGCTACAGGCACCTAGTTCTTCCATTATGAACTTCTGTGTTAGAGGAGTGCCATGATGGAAGAGGAGGGGCCACCATTTATATCAATTACAATTTTAAAAAACATACTGAGTAATCCATTGTAGTGATGTACCACACATATTTGACATCTGGGATGAATCACTATTTAATGCTCTCTTCTCTATGTGATAAAACTTTTTTCAGTAATTATCACATTTTAGTCAGTAATAATCATTATCTTCTCTACTTTTTCTTTAGTATTAAAACAAATAATTAACAATTTAAAAAGGAGAATACAATGCAACATTAAAGATATTCAAAGTGGTATCATAGCTCATGTATAAACTAAAACGTGTACTTGCCAAACAAAAATATTATGCCTCGCAGTTCAGAGTCCTTGTTTTAAATTGGAAATACAAAACCTCGAAGAGGTTGCACAGAAATGACAGAATTGGTGTAATTCAACATCTTTGTTTCTTTGTTTTTACAATCACTGAGCGACTATTTTTATTTCCAATGTACTATTTAAATACAGGAAGAGGTAGTACCACTGGGGCTCAAGGCAAACCCTGCACCAGAACCAACAGTTCCAACCATTTCAAACGGTTGCAAACTTGCTCTGAAACGAACTCCTGTGGTTGAGTCCACAAGTGTTGGAGGGGAGAGGAGCCCTACTGTACTACTGGCAGCTCAAGTTAACTTCCATATAGAATACAATACATATGTATTTGAGGATAAGTAATTTTAAAGTGAAACACGATAAAACTTACACATGTAGTATTAAAACCCAATAGTAGTCACAATAGTTCTCTAGAACTTAGACCAACAAGAGATTTGGAGGGGAAAGAGTATTTTATCACTGGCATTATTTATTGGGTTGTCGGAAAAGTCATGACATATTTTTGCAACAAAAAACATAGAAAAAAATATGCCATGACTTCTCCGACAACCCAATAGAATTATTGGCACACGTTGGTGATAAATCGCAGATCAACTTTTAGTCAGCTTTATTATTGTTTTCATATTCTCTACAAACGACACACCCCCTATTTCCTGAGTCTTGTGGGTTCTCTCTGTCCCACCCTCGGCAAACCATTGATCTAGTTGTTTCCTTCACCTATGAGTTTTCAAATCCTCTGCATCTCCAGCACCCAGTGCAGCCCTTTCCACACAGCAGGTACTTAATAATTATTTGTTGAATTATAAATGCCAGTAACACTACATTTCCCTGTGCTCATTATTTAAAAAATACCCGGGGACAAGTACTATTATCTGCCTTTTGCAATCAAGTGCTGAGAAACTATATATATATATATATATATATATATATATATATATATATATATATCCTGTTCAAATTCACACAGCATGTTAGTGGCAGAGCTGGGATTCGAACCCAGGACTATCTGGCACATGACCATGGATACAGCTTCTCATCTGGGCCATAATTTGCGGACATCTGACTACTGACTTTAAAATTTATAATGCATAATTAAAGAAGTAACCTTTGTGGGTACCATTCAAGCTTGTTTTCATCCTAAATGCAAGTTGGGAACATTTTTGGCAGTGGTGACTGTCACATTCATTAGGAGCCTTAAACCCATCTGCAGCTCTATTGATATTCATCAGCCCTGCTAAATCATTTACACCATCAGGAAATTAGTCTAGAATGACAGCCTCTTTCAGAGAAAGAAAAAACAGGAAAATCCAGGGAGGCCCGAAGCTGAGCCCTGATGGGGAGCGGATAATAGCAGGTAACTGCTCCAGGCCCCACTGCCAGGGGGGGACCAGGGAGCCGCTGTCATCCATAGGTTGCAGAAATAAAAACCCAGCCACGGTGGGATTTCCATTCATATGGTAGCACAATCCAGCGCCTGGCAAGTCACTGAGGCTGCACAGCCAACCATCTGTTTCAAAGCCTCCTGCATTTTCCCATTCATGTAGCCATTTAATCTGCCCTTGGCAGGACTGAAAATAAAATTCAAGAGAGTCACTGAGATATGTGTGGCTCAGAGAAGCCCTGACTGGGATAAACCCAAGTCTAGCACCCCAAGACCACTGAAGGAAGGTGCACAAAGCCCCTCCTGACCCGCAGCTCTTTTTCTAATCAGACATTATCCCTTGTGCTGTCACCAGGGGGCGCCCTCACAGGAAACAACTGGCCTGCCCCAGGACTCAGGAGATGGTTCCAAGGACCTCACAGAGCTTCGGATTCAATGATATATACACTATTTTATAATTTCCACTCATTGATCAAACATCTTATTTTTAAACAAAAACTTAAAAATATGCCTAGAAATGCTCAGTCACCATTGGAGTTCCTGGCAGCAGAGCTCAAACCCTCACGCCTCCTACATAATTCTAAATAAAAAAAATTCAACCTTTTATAAATTCTCTGAAGTCGCTGGCTCCCAGATCCTGAAGAGCATCCACATGACCTATGGGACCTTTAAACATTGTATAGAGATGGTTCAGTGGATTGGAGCTGAGGTCTGGGAAACTGTATTAAAAAAATCCATAAACTAGGTGGTTCTAATGATCAGCCAGGCTTCAGAACAATGCTTGGGAATAGCCCCTGTAACACGGTTTTATCTGCCTAAGCCACCTAGGGCTCTTAATTCCAGTTTGCTGATGACAAATAAATACTGCACTTGGCTCTCCTAATTAGGCTTTTGCGCTTGAGTCTATATTTCTCAAACTTGCCTGAATGACACGTTTTCTAGGCATTGGGTCTCAAACTTGACTGTACATTGGCATCACCAGAGCTCTATAAAGAGCCCCATGCCTGGGTCCCACACCCAGTGTCTCTGATGGCATTGGTCTGAGGCCTGGGCATCGGGGTATTTTAAAGTACTCCCCAGTGACTCTCATGCACCTCACAATTTGAGAACCATTGACTGAGGGAGCTGAGAAGTCCAGCCCCCAAACTAGACCCATTGAATCTGTACCTTGAAGGGCAGGATGCAGGGTGTCTGGGCTGTTAACATGCACGCGGAGGCGGCCCTAAGGTCTGGCAAGTCTGTGAACCGAAAGAACCTCCCCTATCTTTTTCCCAGGAGCCTGTGGCCTTTTCCTGTCCTTGCATTAGAGGGACAGTCATTTTGCTAGAGTTGGAGCTGAGGCGGCCAGTGGCTGGTCCTGCAGAGATGCGCAGAGAGCCGAGGTCTGGGGCCAACCCAGAGGCTGCCTCCCACCCTCCCTCTGCCACCCATCCACACACACGCGGATGTTTCTATAAATCACTTCTGATATGTGGTTCGTATTCAGGAAGTGTTCTGACTGCTTACCCATGTAATGATGGAGCGGAGGAAAGGTCTAATTTTGGAATGACTGTGGCTGAGGCAGTGCCGTGTTCCCTGCAAGTCTGAATTTCCTCAGCCCGGTCGGTGGCTGCCGCGCTCCGCCGGCTCACCACAATCACACAGGCAGTCTGAGGCACGCTATCCATCACTGCAAATTACTGGTGTGATCCACTCGAGAATAAGGCTGGACGGCCTTGCTGATGGCAATCTTTGCAGAACTTTCTTGATAACCAAGAAAAGGCAAGGAGGGAGAAAGAGCTTAGCAGGTCAAGGCTGCGGAATCAATTAACGAGATCTCTGCCTGACTAGCAGCCTGAGCGAGAGGCAAGAGCTGTTGTGACGGCTGCTTCCACACAGACAGCATTAGACCAGGGCACGCATGCTTGTCCCCTCCGTTTTATAGGCACAGCATAATCGGGAAAGGAAATCAGTGTGTGTGGACACTTCACTAGCTGCACACACATTTTTTCATGTAATACACTCCACAACCCCATGAAGCACCACACTCATTTTACCGATGGGGAAACCATGGCCCAGTTTACACAGGATCACACGGGCAAGTAGAGGCAGGGCACGATGTGAACCCAGATCTCTCTGGCTTGAAAGCCCTTGCCCTTTCCAGTAGCCAGTTGAAACCCCACAGACCCTGGGATCCATCTCCACAGAGGTCAGCTTCTAGGGAGCTGTCGAGGCCAGGCAGGGAGGTCAGTGCTGGTGTATTGGCAGAGATAACCAGTGAATGGGTAGCAGGGTGACCCCCACACACACCTACGGAAGAAAATGACAGGACAGGAAGTGGAACTCCTTCCACGAACACAGACCACTGGCTCTTCTAACCTAGGACTTCTGGTTTGGTAAACTGGTAAGAAAACACATACTGAGCTCTTCTCCCAGGGGCATCTCCTGGCTCCAGAGGTCTTTCTCTTTCTGTTGCTGGGGTCTTTACAGATCTCAGCAACCAGTGTGTTAAGATACCCGCCATCATCCTTGGGTTCCTGGTTCTGTATTTTCTGGGAAGTACGCTATGAGTTTAATCGTTGGTGATTTGTGGGGCTGAGGTGGCTGGAGAGGCTGTACTGAAGAAAGGACATTCAGCTTTGTCCTAAGTGGGGGCCACACAGGAGCTGACCATGAGTCACCCATCTGGGTGCATGGAGTTTATTTGGGAGATGGCCCAAGAAGCACTGGTAGGAGAGTGAGAGGGATACAGGGAAGGGAAGTGAGAGAAGTCCATAAAGAGTGCCCTGTTAGTGGCCACCACTTTGTGGTCAGGGCTCAGTCCACTGCAGAACTCTGGGACAGTGTAGAAGAGTACACACACCTCTGATTTAACACCTGCCCCACCGAGGGACCAGAGAGCTGAGGTATTGATCCCCCAACTCCCACCCTTCATTGGATGAGGGCTGCTCCTAGGGGGAGGGGAACTAACTCCCTGCCTGGCAGGTTCCTGGGGGCTGAGAGGCAGCCCTTGGGTGTCTGCATGTCCTAACCACGGAATGCGTAATAGAGGAGATAGGACCAAGTCTCCCAAAACATCTGTGACAGACTCTGAATCTGCTTAGAGTTAGAGAGAGTTTTATCATTCAGTGGCTCTGTTGATCCTGTCCTGAGGACATTTGAAGCAGACATACTATATGCCTATAGGTGACATGATATACATAGCTCCCAGTTAAATCTGAATTTGATGAACAATGAGTCATTTTTAATTACAAGACTGTCCCATGCAATTCATTATTTACTGTTTACCTGAAATTCAGATTTAACTGGAGGTCCTGAATCTGTATTTGCTAAATCTGGCAGTGCTTCCTCTCTGAGTGGGGGGTTGCTGCAAGGAGCTGCCACTCTGGTGTCCAGCGCACTCGCAAAGGATGTGAGATGTAACACATCAAGAACGCTCCTTCTCGGTTATGTGAGGGGGAACTGGGAATTTCTAAAGGTAAAAGAGTGAGACTTTGAAGGGGGGAATATGTTGGTTTTGGAACCAGAAAGAGAGTAATCACCAGAGTTGTACAGCCTAAAAATAGCCTTTGGAGGTCATAGAATCACTTATTATTCTTTTCAGAATTCATATTCAGCTAACACTTCTCGAATACCTACTATTACGATCTTCCCAATGACTGTGTCACTTCATCTCCACAGCCATTCTTGTGTTACACTTGAGGAGAACAGAGTCTCCCAGAGGACAGCAATGTCTAAAGTAGTCAGTTATCAGATGAGCCTGGGCTTCTGGTTCCACGTCCCAGGGTCCTCTCTTGTGCATGGCTTCTGATAATGGGGGTGCCTGGCCCCGCACCCCTACACTGCCAGTGATGTTTACATCCGGTATAAGGCAGTGGCTTGGTTCAGTCAGTAGGAATGTTTGTCCCATGTGAAAACCTGGATTACAGACAGCTTTCAGCCCACTAATTGACTGCCATCTAGACCATTTCACCGGTTCTATAATATAGCTGAACTATATTCCTCATATTAAAAAACAATACACATTCCTTTGAAAACATTGCCTCTGTGAGAGAACACACCTTGAATTTGAACTGGGAGTCCAGGGCCAACTTAGACCTTACATGGTCTCTGTAAAAATAAGACTTCCTCACCTCACATGACAGACTCATCCAGGGATTCCTGCAGGCAGGGCTGCGGGAGAAGGGACACACCTGGTACCAGGCTCCTACAGGTAGGGCTGGAGGCCTGTATGGGGGAGGCCCCAGTGTGTGAAGGGTTGGGAGGTGGTGACAGAGACAGGAATGTTGGAGAACTCAGCCGGGGCACCCGTGGGATGAGAAGGAATGGGGAGAGCGCAGACTTGACGTCCAGGCTCTGCCAATCACAAGGAGGAGGTCATCGCTCTGGGCCTTGGGGTTCTCAGCTGTAACCTTCATAACTCTGTGGCTTTCCATGGAAGAGAAAGGGAGAGATGAAGGCCCCTCTAATACTGCTTCTTCCTGCTAAGGGTAGAGGGATAGACATATTCAAAAAGGAAAGAGGGGAACAGCCTCGCGGCAGCCCCTGCACATCAGACAGCCTACCCCGGGGAACAGGAGGTGGGGTGCTGGTTAGGAGGAGCAGCAGCATTTGTACGGCTCATGCCCAGGTGAGTGCTATTTACCTAGGAACGTGCAAGGACTGACGGTACTTAATAGTAGAGGTTATTCCTAGATCCTGGATAAACTGATGAGATCAAAGAGCCTGATGCCTCAAGAAAAAAAGAAAAAAAGAATTGTAACCATTCCTAGGACCCTAAACCGAATCCTGAAATTAACCAGCCAGTTCATGATGCAGTGCCTAATGGGGACAGGGGCAGCCCCGTGTCAGGTACTGATGAATTCAGAGAGTCACTTTATATCAGAGAAGGGTGAGTCATGAGCTCAGCCTTCCAAGAAGGTTTGTGAAGGGGGAGCCGGGGAGGGTGAATGTAATTATCTAATGCAATGGCAGCCTCAATAAAGGATGACAAGGGGACAAGCAATAAAAGAAAGATACCAGGGCATCTGATTAAGGCCCCAAATGTAAAAACAATAGTGATCATTCTCAAGAGAGTAGCGACAAAGTTCCTTCTCGGGGGTTGGAGTGAATAGCCCCGATGCCTCTCTCTTACTTTCCTGTCTGAGACCATCATGAACTCACCACAAAAGAAGCCATGCTGAGCTTTAAATTCAATATTAGGTTTGCATGAAGGACACACACTGGCTCAAAGTCATGGGATTAAGGGGCCGAAGATTTTATCTTTGACAAGTCAGGTAAAATATTTTTCCCGAAGGAGGAAATAGCACCAGATGGCTTCCTTCTGGTGAGTAACCCAGGTAAGGCTGGTGACAGCTTCTTGTTCCATGAGGCATCCTTGAGGGGAAAGGAAAATGAAAGGAAGCTCTCCCAATCTTCTTGGCACCCTCTCAGATCCGATACTGGGAAAACGGGCTCATTGCGGAAGCAGATCTGCACTCCCGAAGGAGGGTGAGTAATGGCAGCCTCCAGCTGTGTCCAGGCCTGGGCTGCTCACGGCCAAGTGAACGTGGCATCTTGCTGCCAGTTACAGGGACTCGTGCTCCTTCCGCTCTGGTGCTACAAGGAGCAGTGACGCAGCTGGGTAGTCTGTCCCCCTATCTGTCATTTAGGCCTGTGGAGGGCTCAGAGCGTGGGCCACGTTTCCTGTACAGCATGGCCCGGAGGCTGAAGGGCTGCTGCAAAGTCAGTGGGAAGGACCATTGGACAGCCACCCCGTCAGCTCTACCGTGGAGTTCTCTTGAGCTATCTGTGAGAAAGGACTGGGAATGAAACTAAAAGTGACTATAAGGCTATTTCTGGCACCTGCTCTTTCTGAGACTGGAACTGAGTTTTAGACTGTAAGAAGCCCAGACCCCACTGTCATGCAGATGAAGAAATGAGAACTAGGGAGGCGAAGTGAGCACCCCGTCAAGGGCGCCACAGGGATCTGCAGAGCCCATGACCCTGACGCGTTACTCCCAGCTCTGCGTCCAGTGGCCTCTCCATGGCCACACCAGGGGGCGGAGGAGTTCTCTTATTTGATTCTACTGGACAGCAATAGGGGAGGAGGGATTGAGCATCATCACTGACTGTCATTGTTCTAAGACCTACAATCCTAACCTTCTAAAAGGGGGAACCGAAACTGTTTTACAAGTGAAAAATCAACCAATATATAGTTGTGAAGATGGATATTTTGGCCTTTGGTGTTCCCAACCTCGCTCCATTCATGAGCCAAATTAGAATCACTGAACATCTACCCAAGTATTGTAAGCATTGTAAATGGATCCCCTGACTCATCCCCCTACCTCATAGCCATATCGCGGCTGGGGGAAACCAGTAGACTTTCCAGAGGAGAGGGTGGTCAGGCAACTAGAAGAGGAGACAGTTGTGAGCGGCCTCTTCTAAAGCCCCTCTCTATCCCCTTGTGAAGTGACTTGTCCAACTAGCCATGTCTCAGATGGCACCTAGTCATCACAACCTAGGTAAAGGAGGGAAGGGGGTCTCCTAAGACACGTTGTCCTCAGACCAGGAGCTTGTTTTATACTGAGATCTTCATTGCATTTGGGAAGGTCCACGGGGCTCTACAATCCATCAGCCAAACTCGCCTCTAGGCAGGACTAGGAGCCACAATCTTAGAGGCAATGGACTTGGATTTTCATTAAATTTCTCCTGTGTGGAGCACTGGCCAATGGGCACATGAGTTCATTTTCCGATGATGGGCGTCCCATTGCTCCGTTTGAGAGAAGCCTCACTTCGGAGGAGAAATAACAGGTAGAAACAATGTCTACATTCCCAAGTCACCCTGTTCAGGACACAGCAGATCAATGTGCTTACCTGTCATTTGGATGCCACAGTGGCCACCTGACTGGCCTCCCTTCCCCTGATTTTCCCTTCTTTGTCCTCCTTTACACAAGGGCCAGTTTTATTCTTCCTGCGTCAGAAGGCTTCCATGGTGGTTCTCAATTGCTCACCAGTTCAACCTCTTGCAGGTTCTCCCTCCCCCTGGCTCACCACTCCCTGCACAGACTGGCCCTCCTGACAAACCATATTTCTTAGAGTTCCCTAAACCTACCTTTTCTCTTTTGAGCTTTCTTACCTCCCTTCTTTTATCAGATTAGCTCCCTTACCTAGAATGTCCCGTACCTGCTCTCCTCATGAATCTCTACCTGCCAAAATCCAGCCATCACAGATGTCTTCCGAAGTCTAACACTTTCATTTTCCAAATGATGGTGATGAGGAGGCTGTTTAACACTTATTAAACATGCCAGGTTGGTGTTTAACGCTTACTGTTATTACATACCAGGTCATGTGTTAGGTGTATGGGCTTTTCTGTCAACCCTCAAAAGCACCCTACACGGCAAGTAAGTCACAGTGATATTATCCCCATTTCTTTCAAAGAAAACAAAAAACACTGAGATGTGAAGAAGTGACTTGACACTTTACTCCACCTTGTAAGTCATATCCATTTAGCATCTTCCCTAATGGGTCTTAACAGCAGGAGGAGGGTCCTATTGGCTTTCCTTTGCTCCACCTGGCCTAGTGCAGTGCCTGGTGCATGGTGCTTTCCAGCACACTGGGCGTCATGCCAGAGGGCCACAGGAATTCAGCTGCTCATTGTGTTCAATAGGCTATTTTTCTCGCCTGGTGGCTAGTTTTATATTTCGTAGGTTAGGTCTGAGGCGAACAGAGGAGGCCCATCTGCCCTTACAGCAGGAAGCATCGTGTAGGTTCCTGAGGGAGACAGGGAAGAAGGGGCGAAGATCCTTTCTTCCCCTTATGGGATTGGGGCAGCCCTCCATGTGTCCATCTGTGACTCAGGACAACACATCATTGAGTGGCTCCAGTTCCTAAAGCCTTGGCAGGACTGGCCACCATTCTGGTGGGAGTGAATGTAGAGGTTGGTGAAGAGGAAGAAAACAAAAGATTGGAGTTTATAACTCGGTGTCACAGCATGAATACTAGGGACTTGGGGCTGATACAAGGACCGTCAGGCAGGACCAGTACTGATTCACTTCACAGGTCATACTGCAGAGAGGTAAAAGTCCACCTGTACCCCATCGTCTCTGTCTATCATGGAGAGGACGGGTTTCCCAATGTGGAGCCCAGGCCTCCTTTCCTGCCTTGCGATGGAATCAGCATTCCCAGGATCCCAGAGGCACCTAGACTCAAACTTGGCATTGCCACTTAGAAGCCAGGTGATCTCTGTCAAGGAACTTACTGGTTCTGAACTCCAGTTTCCACATCTGTTAACATGGGTGAGATACCCGTATTGCAGGGCCAATGTCAGGACTGGAAGGGACAGTGTATATGGACCCTAAGCACAGGGCCCTGTCCCCAGCTCAGTTAAGCCCAGCCACTGGCAGGCAGTGAAGGGAGATGACACAGCCACATCTCAGGCCTCTGGAGCCCTCGTGAACCTGCAGTGGACACTGCCCTGCTCACATGTGGTGCTTCTCTACCATGAAGGCCTCAAGCCCCTCAGACCTAGCTGGTCCCTTTTACCCAGCACTTCCCAGCATGCTCTCCCTCTGCACCAAGAAAAGTCAGTCTGAAGGGGCTCTGGAAGAGGCATTACATTCCCACTGGACAGTCTTCGCATGCCTTATGGGACAGGATATTGCTATTTTCCTGGTACTCCATAATAAGAAATTATATATTGTGACGGTTCTTTGATTTCATGCGTCCTTAGTGCACATAAGCTAGAATTTTGGAGAACATGACTATAATTTGGGGCTTGTGGTTAAGTACAACTCAGACGCCGATGTATTGGGTTGTCGGGAAAGTCATGTCATATTTTTTCTATGTTTTTCGTTGCAAAAATGTGTCATGACTTTTCCGACAACCCAATAATTCGCTACCAATCTAGACTCTCAGGTCTTCCATGTGTCCTCCTCCATTCTTTCACGAAGGTTTTATTAAGATGTTCTATTTCTTTTCTCATCTCCCTTTCCATCTTCTGAATTCAAACAAAGAATAATTCCACTTTTAAAGTGTCTCTAAGAAGCTCTAGTTTGACTGGTGTCTTTGAGTTCATCGTCCTGCATCCACGTCCACCTTCATGATTTCCCCCACATCCATACACCTGCTGTGCTATTATTTATCCAATGCACTTCCTTCAAATTGACTCCCATTTCTGTTTAAGTAAATTATTTTAAAGCAAAATTTGATATCATCACCTAATGAAAAAGCAGCGTAACTTGCCATTGCTAGAAAGTCATAACTAAAGACAATGAGAAATATAATTATATGGCATTCTAACTATTAGCCATGTTTGCCTGGGCATGGAAAATAAGCTGGAAGCCTGTTCTCGTTGATTCTAAAGGACAATTGCTAAGTTTTAGAGGTTCTAAAGACCAAGTAGGACTATGTGAAAATGGACGCTGAACCTGATCCCACTGTTATCTAGCGCCGTCTTTATAGCATCGAGGATAATTTTTCTAAAATCCTATCAGTAGGGTATTCTCATATTTGGAGACCACTGCAGCCACCATGCTGGTTCCCAGGCCCCTGTGACTCCAGAGAGGTCATAGGCTCCACCCGTCTCTCTGCACAGCCGGGCCTTTCAAGGCTATTTCACTAAAAGAGCTTGGTGCATTGTGTTTGGTCACCAAATGCTCAATGAATGCCTGACTCCTCTTCATTTTTCACAGCAGAATACATGTTGAATTTAAGTATAAATGTTAGTAACTTTTCTGTTCACCCCAGAAACAATGTCAGGATAATTAAATTTTAGATAATAATGAATCAGGGATGTTGATCTCAGCATGGGAAAAATGCTGTGATTTAAATTGCCAATATACAGAGACTTTGAGTTCTTGGAAGCCACTTTCAACTGTGCCTGCCGGAAGTTAAATTCTCAAACATTTGTTATGATTGATGCAGGCATTAGTCATTAAAAAAAAAAATCTTAAACTAAATGATTTGCATCCAAACGGATGACATCAGTAACACCATGAGCTTGTGGTTTCAGAGACAGGCCACTAGATGGAGCACTTGCAATTCAAAAATAAAAAAATCTCAGTCCCTGAGGTACCAGCATTTTACCAAAGAATCTATTGTACAAATTCGCATCTATACGAGGCTCGTCTTGCCCTGACGACGGCATTCTTTTCTTTCCTCCCAGACTTTGATATGCTTCTCCTTCTCTCCTCAGGACAGGTCACTTCTCACCACAGGCAGTATCTCTGTATGAGTTCACCTTTTTAAACTTGCAGCGTGTCATTCCTCTATTCCTAGCCCTGTGGCTGAGTAGAAAAATGTGTTCTTTAAGATGTGGTTTCTTTCTTCCCCTGACTGTGACACTGCTCACTCCTGAACACGAAGGCACCTCCTCTTCAAGTACCGAGTCTGGACCCCAATCCGATGCGCCCAGACACAGCACCTTGACGTTCATTAAACAAATTACACACCACCTTTATTCTGCCCCATGATGACAACAATAAATTTTCTCAAAGTTTTTTTTTTTTTTAAAGAAGTCCATATCAATGGAGTAGCTGTTCTTGTACCAGCCCTTTAAAAATGGCCATAATGAAGTATACGGGCCCAGTTCTCAGAGTGAGGACATGAAGTAGGAGTGACACCTCCAAGCAATAGGGCTAAGACAATAGAATACATTGAGTCCATTGCAGCCAATCAGTGAGTTTATTTGCTAGTTCGCACTCAGGGCGATACTTTCCCCCATGGCTCAGGAATGGTGGGATATGGTTGACTGGTGTGGCATAAAAGGTGGGGAAGAGAAGGCAGAAGAGATGAAATATTTCCTTATTTTCCACACAAATAGGTAGGTCAACCAAATCAAGCACAAAAGAGCCTCTTTGTGCTGGGGTTTCCTGGTTTCAGCCCCAGAACCTAAGAACCCAGAGCTCTATTCCCAGATGGCGTCTCCTAATTTGCTAAATAACCTTGGGCAAGTCACTTAACCTTCCCAAACCTCAGCTTCTCTGGCTATAAAAGAAGGGTGCGGAGAGCTGTCCCTTCTCTCCTTCACTGGGAAGCTGTGAGGATTAATGATGAGAGAAAAGCAGTCAAGGGCCTGGAGTTTCTTTAAGAAAGGTGCTGCTTACCCTTGGATGGGAGTCATAAAAATAAATAAAGACACACCAGGCCAGAGTCACAGGGCTCTTGGTCCTGTGGGCTTCCATGTTTTCACTTTTTAAAGAAGCCTGGCAGGAACAAAACAAAACGAAAGTACCTAATAAAGCCTTTGTTTGACAAAATTCTCATTGGTTTTTTTTTTAATCTGATTAGTCTGTGTTGATAGATAAAATGATTTTAAAGGAAGAGCTGCAAAAACAACTCTGCCCAAAGAGGCCGGGTCCTCCTGCTTAATGTCAGAGTGAAACTCACATCACCACACAGGGCTCCTCTGACAATTAGCCTTCCAGTTTGGTGACGGTAATTATCACCATTAGGGCCTGTTCTTTCCCTCTTATGATGAAATATGTATTCATGCTGCAGAGGCCCCGATCTGAGGATGGTTTGGGCAGAACCCAAAATGCAAGGAAAGAATCGATTTTAACCTATTTTAAAACATGTGATCTAATTTCATATTTCTAGTTTTCAACGGCTTACAGCAAATAGATGAAAATAAATGTCTTGTCACATGTCGTGCTGTGGACTATGCCGTTTGGTTTTCAAAGACTCCTGAAAACAGGAGGAGAATCCTCTATTAGCTACGTCTGATGCCTCAGGATTTTCCAGCTGTCATTGTTCAAAGGTCTAGTTTTTGGAGCCCTGAGGAATGGCCAAGTGGATTATTTGCTCTAAAATGCTGTAAGTGACCAATTTCTCGGTCTTTCAGCTGTAGTAATGGAAAGGGATGGGGCAGAGGAGCCAGTAGCAGGTTCTCGCAAGTATATGTGGAGTGTTATGTGCATCTCTGTATATTTTCAGGACTAGGGATCGAATTCTGATGTTTGAAAAAAAGGAAGAACAATAAATAACCATGGATTGGGCCACTGTTCGCATTCTTTTCTGAAATCTAATTACCGTGGTGGCCCACTGCCTTGATTAAGTCTTTCCTCCCTAAATAATTAATTTGCCTTTATGCAAGTGTGTTTGCCTCTTACGCATTTTAACATATAACACTGAGGAAGGACCCAGGCTCAGCAAACCCACTTTCAAGCACATAAATAATTGCCTTGGAATAATTAACAATTAACCTTGGTAAAGGAGGGCTAAACATTAGTATACTGTATTAATTCAAAGCAGATATTAGCTGTTTGGTGTTAGGGAATGTTATAAACACATATCCATTTATAAACCTACATGGTCGATAAGTTTAGTTAGCTGGAATACGTTAACTAGTTCAAAGGACTCGTTTCAATGTAAATATTTAACCAATTTGTTTTGATCTATTTTAGAAGCATTTATGCCAACCAGATTTTTTTTTTTTAATGTTGGTCCTGGAATCAAGAACTGGGACTGGGACTATAAATGGATGATCACAGTCCTTTGCCCCAACGGTAGCAGAAACTCAACACACATGGCCTATTGACAGTGGGTGGGTAGCATCTTTTGCATATGTCTAGAATTTGGGTGTGAACTACATATGAGCACAATCCCACCCACTGTGCTGCTAGATCCAGGGCGGCAGGGCTTTTGTAAAGGAATATACTAAGAAATCTTTTGTTTCCCAATGCTTGCCTTCCTCTACCCCAGTTCTCACTGGGGAACAGAACCTTAAATGCTGTGCAAACCCTTCTTATCATACAGGTAAGGATTCTGAAGAGACAGAGGTCTCGATGTTTCCTTCGTCAGCATCGTTCCCAACCCATGACTTTTCCATATTTAGATATAACCTCATTCCCTTTCAACCCAGTCAAGGGAGCTTGGGATGGAGTGGGGCAGGGCAAGACAATCCCCCCACCAAGGGGGTTGTGGAGTGCGCCTTCACCCCCAGGGTCCCCCAGCCCTCAGCCAGGGCTGTCCCATGCCAGGGCCTCCATGCCATCCTCCTAAATCTGACTCCTTCACACTAATTCTCTCTGGTCAGGAGTTTGATTTCAACGTCACCTGATACTGGTCCTAATCCTCACCAGTTTTCTGACATCTTGGGTTTCAGTGTTGGCATCACCTTGATCCCCAGCTCAGGTATGAGGTTACAGTATCCAAAAGATTGTATCTGCTGGAACTATTCTAGGTCATACATTCAAGGAAAAGCAGTTTCCAACCACAGCTGGAGCAGCTGATCAAGCCCAGCCCCCTCCCAACCAGGCACCAAACATTCTGTGCTAGAGAAAGCTGCTTTGGTGTTTGGGATTGCTACTCTTGTCTGAAGACACTCCTTGCTGCATGTAATGTCAGGTGATGCCTCTGGGGACCTCACATTTTTTTTATGGTGGTGGATTTGGTCTGGTTTTTTTTCTTTTTCTGTTGCTGTGTTATTGTTGCTGTTGTCCTTATGACCCAAAACCCCAGAAGACTTTACACCAGGCAGAATCACCAGGCTTGTGCCCACATAAGCTCTTTTTTCTGCAGAAGAACTTCCTTTCTGTCACTGGATTCAATCCTTAGGAATAGGAGTGTCGGGTAACGGCGACACAATGAAAGTTTTTGTGTTGGGTGTATTTCCTGCTCAAAGATCTTTTGACAGTTTAGCTTTCAGGAAACTGTTGTCTTAGAATTCCTGGTAAATGCACCACTGTCTTATATTGATTCTTGCTGGTCTGTATCAAAAGCACGGCAAGGAGAGAGGCCTAATGAATTTTCTCTGGATAAGCTGTATCCTGAAGTGGTATTCCCAGCAAGAAAAAGGGACAAATGGCGCAAGCCAGGAATCATCAGCATTGATAAGTGGTATTGATTGTGTGTCTACCTGGTGCTGGGCAGCTAAGGAACAGGAGTGAAGATCAGAATGCAAGGGGACAGCATGGTTTGGAGACTTCATACATGGTTGTGCTAAACAGAGGTTGCTCGTGAGCCTGGAAATAAGGCATTAAAGGGGAGAAAGGGCAGGTGGGTTCTCCCGGGCCCATACTTTTAAGGCATCCCTTGAGTAACTGGACCTATGAAGGAAGGAACGAGTTGGAGGGTGTGGATTAGCTGTTGTTTTGCCTACTGTAAGAGACAGCACTTATTGTGTTATTTATCTGCTTGTTTTTGTTTTTTGTATTTTTGCCAGATTGCACACTTGAAATTTCCTTTTTTGATCTTTAAATAGTCCTGGGGGGAAACACTTATAAGGCAGACAAGATGTTTGCAAACTTTTGTATATTTCATTAAAAGTAAATATTACAGAGGAGGTTGTAGAGCAGATCAGTTGCTGTAGTGTAATTAGCTAAACACATCCGCCCTTCCCTCTGCTCGGGATTATAGTGGGGTCATTCACCTTCGTTCTTCTATCAGGAAATTATGGATGCTACATTTTACCAACTAGCTGAGTTGGTAGTTAAAAGAATTTTAAGCATTTCTAGAACCACATCTTATATTATAATAAGATTTATAGCTCTGTACATTTTGTGCAGTGATAGAAAGTCACTGCTCTATATCATCATTATTCTGAAATCTTGAGGTCTTTGCAATAATTCAAGACTTTGACAATGAAGGATTTAACCAAAGAATCTGGCATATTGCTCTGTTCTTATTCTGAGTAAGGTTTTGAATTAATTCAATTGAAATTTTAAGAAAAGGTGCCTATATTTTTTCAATCTCAAGTGTGATTATTAAATTTTTATACTTCTGCTGTTTCTTAACCCTTTATGAACATGAAAAGGTATGCCTTCTTTGTGTGACTTCTCTTCAATTAGGTTTTTGTGACTATTATAAAAGCACCATTGGTCTCATTGACTAACTGCCATTCAATATTTACCAATAAGTAGACAGACAGGAAAGGCTAGACTTGTTCCCATGACAGAGATGGTTGCTGTGATAAACATTTATAGCATGTTGTTTTTTCAAGTTGAAGGTAATTTCACTTCCACTAGAAGGAATAGCCGAGCATCAAATATCTCTAAATCTTTGTGTAGCTTTCCCATTCTATCCCTAAATAAGATGAAAACATATTTTGAAAATCTAAAGATTCCCAATCAAATAATAGTTTTATGCCAGTAATTTAGAGACACAATCTGATAGTTACGCTGATTACTGAACAGGCCAAAGAAACACTTTTTAAAAGCATCACATTATCAGGGGAAAGGCAGTAGCATTTATTGAATACCTACTATGAACCAGGCCCTACGTTAAATGCTTCCCTGAATTGTCAAATAAAATACTAATTACAAAGTCCATGGCATGGTGTAGTGGGTTGAATTGTGTCTCCCAAAAAGATATGCTCAAGTCCTAACCCTCTGTACCTGTGAATATGACCTTATTTGGAAACAGGGTCTTTGCAGATGTAATCAAGTTAAGATGGGGCCATACTGGATTAGGGTGGGCTCCAATCCAATGATTGGTGTCCTTGTAGGAAAAAGGAGAGGGAGATTGGATAGAGAGACACTGAGGATACGCCCATACGCCCATGAAAGAAGGTCCTATGATGCCATAGCCAGAGACTGGATCAATGCAGCTACAGGATGAGTGATAATAGCAACCAGCAAAGATTAGCAGCAACCACCGAAAGCTAGGGGTCAGGCCTGCAGCAGATTCTACCTCAGGACCTCCACGAGGAACCAACCCTGCCCACACCTTGATCTGGTCTTCTGGCTTCCTAAACTGTGAGAGAATAAGTTCCTGTTGTTTTAAGTCACCCAGTTTGTGGTACTTCGTTACAGCAGCCCTAGGAAATGAATACATGCGGGTACTATGATATCACCTCTGTTTCCTACAAGAAACTTGCTCACGATCATTTAGTTAACAAGTCAAATGGGTGCTGCGCTCAAACCCAGGCCTGACGCCAGGGCCTACATCTTTCAACAACACTTGCCAGATTGTACACATGACTTTGCAAACTTGATTTCTTCTCCTATTAGTCTAAACTTTATGGGAATAAATGTTGCAGCTGCATGTTTATAGGTCCATAGAGGAGATGCTGTAACACACCGAGCAGTTTTCAGTACTTGAAATAACAAGGAACCCATCGGCTGCAGGCAATTCCTGGCATATCATAGAGTGTCCATGATGTCAGCAAAGTGATATGAAATTATGCTTGAATCAGTTAAATGTTTGAAACATGCCAGCTAAGAAAAGTAAATTTTCCATCTTTGATGAAGCCTAAAAGACATTTGTTACTGTCACTAACCCCTATAATTCCTGGGATAAATAACAGATCCAGGGACAAGGACTTACTTTCAAATGTCAGATATTTTGTTTTCAGTGTATACTGCCTTTCCCAAAAGGTTTGATTCATATTTCCTAAGGCATAGATAAAAATGTAACGATCAGTTAAGGCTTCTATAACTTATACATGATGCTAGTGTATTTGGGAGCAGCTATACGTAAAATAAACTTGATGTGGGCCTTTTTGGTGTTATCATTAACTTTTCCAAATTCAAATAATTCAGAACATTTGATATTGACAACTAAGGACTGACTTTATAATTCCAGGAGTTGTTGGAACAGGCAGTGGTTTTTCCTCTAAATGGAAAGATCATCATAAAGGAGCCCAGACCTGGAGGACATGAGTGGAAGGAATGTAAGACTTCAGTGCCGGTGGAGAAGGAGGAAGACCCAGCACAGAAGGACTGTCGGGTGTGATTTTTCTCCACGTGGACAGGGGACAAGGCCTGCTGATGGTGTAAGAAGGCGGGTGGGGTGGAGCCCTTCTGGTAGCTTTATGACCTCCAAGAAAAGCAGGTTCTTCCTGGCCCATCAGTGCGGCTCAGAGGGAACCAGGGTTCTTGGGCCAAAATAAATTCCAATCCTTTAAAACCTTATCATAATGCCAATGTCCCTATGAATTTGCCTATTCTGGGTATTTCACATATGTGAAATTATATACCATTTGTTGTTTTGTGCTTGGTTTATTTCAGTTAGCAAAATGTCTTAAAGGTTCATCCATGTTGTAGCATGTATAAGAACTTCAATCCTTTTTATGGCTAAATAATATTCCCATTGTATATATGTACCTCATTTTTTTTTATCCATTTATCTATTGATGGACACTTGGTATGTTTCCATGTTTTGCTACCATGAGTAACACTGTAACAAACATTGGCATGCAAATATCTGCTTATGTCCTTGCTTTCAATTCCTTTAGTTATATTGGGTTGTCAGAAAAGTCATGATGCATGTTTGCAACAGATGGCACTAGTTTATTTTTGGAAGTACTAGAGTCATTTGCATCTATGCTATTGCTGTGTTATTTGACAGCTGACAGTTCTAGCTTCATTATAAAAAAACTGAGCAATTTGGTTGAGTTTTGGAGATTTTACAACAAGTTGAAGATGGAACACTGAACTGTGCATTTTTGCCATATTTTACCGTTTTACTTCCATAAAGGGAAGAACACGCATCAAGCTTGCGAAAAGTTGCATCAAGTTTATGGTAACAATGCTCTACAAGGATGTCAGTGCCAACGATGGTTCACGAAATTCCGTGCTGGTGATTTTGATCTCAATGATGCTCCTTGGTCAGGGAGCCACCGAGGTTGATGATGATAAAATAAAGTCATTGATCGAGTCAAACCCACGTTACATGACACGAGAGACTGCAGAAACATTGAACATCCATCATTCAAGCATTCATGACCACCTAAAGAAGCGGGGGTACATAAGCAAGCTCGATATTTGGGTTCCGCATGAACTCAAAGAAGTTCATTTGACAGCACATATAAATATCTGCAATATGCTCATTAAACGAGAGAAAAATGATCCTTTTTTGAGGCAACTGAAAACTGGTGATGAGAAGTGGATTGTTGACAACAATGTGGTGTGCAAACAGTCTTGCTTCCGACATGATGATTCGCCTCAAATGACATCAAAAGCAGACATTCATCAGAGGAAGGTTATGCTCTCAGTGTGGTGGGATTTTAAAGGTGTCGTGTTTTTCGAGCTCCTACCAAGGAACCAAACAATCAATTCGAATGTGTACTGTCAGCAATTGGACAGTTTGAATGAATCCATCATCCAGAAACGTCCAGAGCTTGTTAATTGTAAAGGAGTTGTGTTCCATTGTGACAACATGAGACCACACACAAGTTCGATCGCCCATCAAAAATTATTGGAGCTTGGATGGGATGTGTTGCCACACCCACCATACTCGCCTGACCTTGCGCCATCAGACTTCCACTTGTTTTGCTCTCTTCAAAACTCCTTGCATAGTATAATGTTCATTCAAATGAAGCTGTAAATCAGGACTTTGTTCAGTTTTTCGCAAATAAAGACAGGTTCTTCTATGAACGAGGGATTATGAAGCTCACTGAAAGATGGCAAAAGGTTATCGAACAAAATGGGCAATATATCACTGATTGATCTTTGTTCTTTATATAAATAAATGACCTTTGAAAAACATAGACAAAATATGTCATGATTTTTCCAATGACCCAATATAACTAAGAGTGGAATTGCTGGATCATATGGTAATTTTATATCTAGCTTTTTGAGGACCTGCCAAATTGTTTTTCCATAGTTCATGCACCATTTTACATTCCCACTAGCAATTTAGGAGAGTTCCAATTTCTCCACATCTTTGCCAACACTTACTATTTTCACTTTTTAAAAAATAACGATTCTAGTGGGTGTGAACTGAAGAATCTCATTGTGGTCTTGATTTGCATCTCTCTAATGACGTATGATATTAGCATCTTTTCATGTGCTTATAGGCTATTTGTATATCTTCTTTGAAGTAATGTTTATTCAAGTTCTTTGCCCTTTTTAAAATTAGATTGTCCTTTTATTGTTTAATTGTAGGAGTTGTTCATATATTCTAGATGTTAAACCCTTTATCGGAAATATGATTCCAAATATTTTCTTCCATTCTGTAAGTTGGCTGTTTTTTTCACTCTCCTGATAATGTCCATTGAAGCACAAGAGTTTTTAATTTTGATGAAGTCCACATTACCTATTTTTCATTTGTTGCTCTTACTTTTGATGTCCAGATCTTTTCTTTTAAGATAGGAAGTAGAACATTAAGAAGATGCTGTCTCCTCTCTACTCTTTCCCACTCCATCTCCCCTCCCTCCTCAGAGGCTACTTCCATGAATTTCTTGTTCCATTTCCTATCCATGTTTTATACCTTTAAAGTGTGTGTATGTGTGCGTGTGTGTGTACAATGGTATATATAAAAATATATATTAAAAATATATATAAATATTTTTTGGAAAAGAGTAGAGAGGAGACAGCATCTTTGTTCATGTTTTACTTCTTATCTTAAAAGAAAAGATCTGGGGCCGGCTGAGTGGCTCAGGTGGTTAGGAGCTCGCTTAAGAGTGTGAGCTCTGAGCAACAGCGGTTTGAGTCCCAGCCTGAGCTGAGCAGCCACTGAGCTGCCAACAGGTGGCAGGATGGCTGAGCTAGGGAAAAAAAGAAAAGATCTGGACATCAAAAGTAAGAGGAACAAATGAAAAATAGGTAATGTGAATTTCGTCACAATTAAGAACTCTTGTTTTTAATGTATATATATAGTATAAAGGTATATATTTATATACATGTATCTATATACTGTATATATATATATATATAATATAACAATAGAATTCTTTTGTATGCTTTCAAAATTGTATGTAAATGGTATCATTTTTCTTTCTGCACTTTTTCCTCTGAGCCCACATTTGTGACCTAGCCATGCTAATCCTTATTTACCTAGTTTACTCATTTTCACTGTTATAATTGTATTCAATCCAATGATTGGGAATGATGTTCAAACTTTTAACAACTGGCATGGCTCTGGCACCAACAGTACACATGGGTGTTCATCATAAACAACAGTACCTTTGGGTACCTGTGCATACCTCAGTGTACCTATGCACACCTGGCTAAATTCCAAACCAGCTTCCACATTTTATCTACCCATTCCATTATTATGAAATTTATATTTTTTCTAATTTTTCACTATTATAAATAGTACTGCTAGAAATATTCTTGTAGCCATTTTTTCATGTACATCTGTGAGAACTTCTCTAGGATACATACTTAGGAGTAGCTTTGATAGGTGGTCTGCTACACACATTTTCTATTTTATTTTTCCTGTTGTATCAGAATTGTGAGTCAGGCCTAAAGCTGAGGACAAAAGATGTTAAATGCCCCATGTTCCATGATGTCATATAAGCTGTGACCAGCTACCTCCCAGGAAGGCATATTGAGATGCACCAAGGCTGAGAACAGGTCTTTCCTATAACTGCTCCCACTTGGGGTCAACCTAAGGGGAGAGCAGGCAGGAAAGATGGGGTCTTTTGGAGAATATTGACTAAGTTCACAAAGAAAGGACATTCTCTCTCTTCAGACTTCCACAATATCCAGCAGGAAAGCCAAGAAGATAATCAACTATAAAGGTTTTTCTGAGCACCTATCAGAAACACTCTCCTTCCCTGCCATACATAAACTAAGTCAGAATGTGGTGGCCTTCTCTTATCAAAATGGGGTGAGGACACGGACTTACAGAGAGCCTAATACTGCCAAGGTGTGGAGAAAGACACAGGAGAGAGAAGGTCGGACTGAGAAAAAGCAGTGGGCATTCCTACCATGTGGCATGACAGATATACCACACTGTTGGTCTACATAAATTGAGGGAACACCATAGAGGGTGGCTGTACTTGATCCATCTTCGTGGTACTCCCATAAGAGTACCCTCTTCTGGAGGGAGGTCATGTTCTGGGTGGAAGAAGTTCAGGCAGACTAAATCCCGTGACAGACAACACCTCGTGGCACAGGACCCCCGTGAAGCCTTTCAAAGAATCCACACCTATGCCCCATGGAAGCCCAGCATTTGGATCCTGCTCGATACCACGGAGCAGAGAAGCACTAAAAACCACAGAGGTGAGTCTACAGAGAGACTTCTCCCTCACCCAGTCATGCAAGAAGGAACGTTGCCATTTTCCTTTTCCCATCCCCACCCAACTCAAAAGGAGGAAGAGGAGAGAGGGAAGGTGGCTTCTGAGAATTGCTGTGCCCCCACCTCCCTAACAATCGCTTCTGCTGAGCGAGAGGAGGAAGACAGCTTTGCATCAGACAAGAGACTAAAGCTTTGAAACAAGCAGGACTGAGCTTTAAACACATCGAAGAGACTGTTTCAATAAGTAAAAGTAGCCCAAAGCTGGAGAAACTGGCCAAAGGATATTAAGGGAGCCTGCTCCTCGGTTGGCAGGGCAGGGGGTTCACACTTGTAGAGCGGGGCATTTGTCCAAGAGTATTAATCCTTGTCATGTTTATAACCCAATGAGACTAGGCTGTTCAATAAACTAGTGAAGCTCAATACACTAGTGGTAATGGAACTGCCAAGGTGTTCCCCAAGTGGGGAACCAATTTGTATTCCCCCCAACAGGGAATAACAGCTACCTTGCCAACCTGAAGTGTGTGCCGTGATATTTGTGTTGTTTCTACTTATTTATGTCTTCCTTTCATTCATTAAAGTCATCAGTTTTGAGCAAATACAAAACCAATTTTGACTAAAAGCCAAGAAAATTGTCACAAGAATCATTACTATACAAATGGGTCCATTTTCATGTTCACAAAGAGAAATTAGCTAGCCCCCAAATATTAAGAATGAAGTAGCGAAGAAAACTTAGTTCAGTCTTTTCCCTTCATCAGAAATCTGGCTTCTGCTGAGCCCTTAAAAGCTCGCCCTTCCTGCCTTTCTGCCTCCCTCCTCTCAGTGTGGTCAGAGGCGTCTACAAATGAGCCCGAGGCCCTGGGAGGCCCAGAGGCTCAGGAAACCAGACCAGGCTCTACCTCTGGCCTTTTGTTTGGAATCTTCTTGCTCAGGTTTCCTGCTCTCACTTTTCTATCCGTTTGCCTCACCTCAGTCCTGTGTCTTGGCCAGTGCTTAGCTTCTTCAGATGGACAGCTGGTTGGACCATCAGGACCATTTTCAACTTCAGATTTCCCTCCGTGGGGATGGTTCATAGCTGCAGCCCAGGGGCCCCGTCTGCATCCTGCCTCTTCCCTTCCATCTGCAAACCCCACAGTCCAGCCTCCTGGGATCCTGTGTCCGGGACTGGGGGAGGCAGGGCGGGCAGACACACCTTGAATCCACCAGAAGGTGGATTTGAACACACCGTGCATGCAATCCCCCTGCAGTTCATTATTAATTTAAACGGATAGACTTGCAGGCTAATTGTTCTCCTGCCACCGTTGGCTGACAGAGTGTATAAAAGGAATGGCCCTTGAAGGTAAAACAGCATTACAGCTGGATTTAAGGAATAATGCATCTCTCACAAACCTGCACAAGTTGCAGTTTGATGAAAATTACCATCAAACCTTGTGTTGTAAACTGTTGTTTGCGGGAGAAAAGAAAAAAAAAATCCTGTAAGATACAGAAATAGTATCTGAAACAACCTGGCAGGGTGCTTGGGATCGTTATGATGTGCACAGAATTCCGTGACAATGACGGATAACCTCAGGAACAACTGAGCAGGAGCTTTTTGTTTATCTTCACTTGCCTTTGCATTTATGTCATGTCTTTCACTTGGGGATGAGATTTCGCCTTGGAAAGTTGAAATGATTTTAAACTCAAGAAAGAAGTTTACTGGGTTTTTCACGAACTTGTTTCTCATGTTCCCCTCCCCAACTTCTTCTTCCCTCCCTTCCAGCTGGGGTGTGTCAGTCCTGGGTGCCAGATGCAAAATGATGAAGCCGGTGCAGTTCCCCAAATCGAACTTGTTGTTGATTAGCACTTCCTAAATCAAACAGAACTGCTGATCACTATTGCAGGGCAATGCTTGGGATCCAATTGTTAGAGTGTTTGAGCCTGGCCAGGGGGGCGGTTTGAGGTGTGCCCCCCCCCACACACACACCTAATCACCGCTATATTCTGCAAGGAAGAATAGCAACTTTCATCGCCAATTCATGTTTCTTAAGCACCGACTGGGTGTGTGGCAGTGTGCAGTCACAGAAGGGATTTTGACAATTAGCAGGAGCTGCTGTCTTTACTCTCCTTAGCTGTGATAATTAATGCCTTAGGACATTTTTATGAGTCAGTATGTGCCTGGCACATGACACACAGTACTGAGAGCATCAATTACATATGACCCTTTTAAGAGGATGGGGAATACAACAAAGGGTCTATTTTGTCCAGTTGGTTTGTAGATACCCTGACAGGTAATTTGAAATATTAGTGAAATAAAATTAGAGGACAGGGTTTGTTTGCAAATCAGCCACTACCCAGGCATTTGTCCAAAGGCACGAGTAACAACCTTACTCTTGGGTCACCTCCCCCCACTTCTGGCTCTTGCTGATGTATCAAGATACAAGTTAGTGATCTCCACTTGTACACGTGTGTGTCTTTTCATCTCTCCACCCAACCCACCCTAGAAAAATACTGAGAAGCTTTAAGTTAAAAAAAATTTTTTTAATAGTCTTACTCTGCCTTTTAATTGCTACCCCTCAACCCCCAGTCCCTGACAACCACTGATCTTTTCACTGTCTCCATAGTTTTGCCTTTTTTCAGAATGGTGTAGAGATGAATCATACAGTGTGTAGCCTTTTCAGATCGGCTTCTTGCACTTAGTAATATAAATTTAAGATTCCTCCATGTCTTTTTGTGGCTTGATAGCTCTCTCTTTTTTAGTGCCAAATAGTATTCCATTGTCTGGATATACCACCAACTGAGGGACATCTTGATTGCGTTCAGTTTTTGACAATTATGAATCAAGCTGCTATAAATATCCATGTGCAGGTTTTTGTGTGGGCATATGTTTGCAGCTCTTTTGGGTAAATACCAAAATGCATGGTTATATAGTAAGGGTATGCTTAATGGAAGGTACAAAGATTTCCCATATGACTCTTGCCCCAGATGTGCAGTGGATTATATGGTAAGAATATGCTTAGTTTAGTAAGAAACTGCTAGACTGTCTTCTGAAGTGCATGTACTGGTTTGCATTCCCACTAGTAATGAATGAGTGTTCTTGTTGCTCTACATCCTCACCTGCATTTCGTGTTTCAGCGTTTTGGATTTTGGCCACTTTAATGGGTGTATAATGATATCTCGTTGTTGTCTTAACTTGTAATTTCCTCATGACATATGATGTTGTGCATCTTTTCATATGCTTATTTGTCATCTGTATCTCTTCTTTGGCAAGGTGTCTTATAAGGTCTTTTGGCTGGTTTTTATTAGGATTATTAGTTTTCTTATTTTAAGATTTAAGAGTCCTTTGTATATTTTAAATAATAGTCCTTTATCAGATATGTCTTTTGTAAGCATTTTCTCCCAGTCTGTGGTTTGTCTTCTCATTCTCTTGACAGAGTCTTTTACAGAGAAAAGGGTTTTAATTTTAATGAAGTCCAGATTGTCAATTCTTTCTTTTATGGATCATGCCTTTGATATTTTATCTAAAAAGTTATCTCCATACCCAAAATCATATAGGTTTTGTCCTATATTAACTTCTAGAAGTTTTGTTGTTTTGTAATTTACATTTAGGTCTATGATCCATTTTGAGTTAGTTTTTATGAAGGGTATAAAGCCTATGTCTAAATTCTTTTTTTCCCCTGTGGATGTGCAGTTATTCCAGAGCTGTTGGTTAAAAAAGACTACACCTGCTCCATTATATCGACTTTGCTCCTTTGTCAAAGATAAGTTGACTGCATTTATCGGGGGTCTATTTATGGGCTCTGTGTGTTCCATCGATGTATTTGACTGTTCTTTCACCAATACCATATTATCACAATTACTGTAGCTTTAAAAGTAACTCTTGAAATCAGTATCACCTGTCCTCAGACTTTGCTCTTTTCTTTCAGTATGTGTTGCCTATTCTGGGTCTTTTGACTCTCCATATAAACTTTAGAATCAGTTTGTTGACATCCACAAAATAATTTGCTGAGATTTCGGCTGGGATTGTATCGAATCTGTAGATCAAGATAGGAAGAACTGACATCTTGACAATATTGATTATTTCTACCCCTGAAGGTGAAATATCTCTCCGTTTATTTAGTTATTTATTTCTTTCATAAGAATTTTCTAGTTTTCCACATATAGGTCTTCTACATATTTTTTCAGATTGATATCTAAGCATTTTATATTTTGGGGTACAAATATAACTGGTATTGTATTTTAAATTCACTTGTTTATTACTGGTGTATGGAAAACTTTTTATTTTAAGACTTTCAAATTTAAAGCCAAGTTATAAGAGTAATATAAAGAAATCCTGTATACCTTTTTCATATTTTTACCAATTAACATTTTGCCCCATTTTATTATTCTTCCTCCCTTTCTGTTTACATACACATATATATATGTACACATACACACACATAGAATTGTTTTTCTTAACTATTTGATAGTAAGTCTCCTTATCCCTAAATACTTCAATGTGTATTACCTAAAAAGAAAACTATTCTTTTATATACTCATAGTATGGTTATTAAACTCAGGACATTTAACATTGCTACAATACTATTATATAAACTTAGTCCATATTTGCATTTTATTAATTGTTCCAAAAATGTTCTTTAAAGTATTTTTGCAGCCCAAGATCTAATCGTGAATCGTAGTTTTCCTGTCTCTTTAGTCTCCTTTAATCTTGAATAGTTTTTCAGCCTTTTAATGCTTTGTCTTTTTTGACATTGGTATTTTTGAAGACTGAAGTTCAGTTGTTTTGTATATTATGCACAATTTGGGTTTGTCTGATGTTTCTTCATCATTAGATTTAGGTTATGCATTTTGGGCAGGAATTCTACATAAGTAGAATTATGTCCAAGTAAAGGCATTATATCAGGAGTCATGTGATGTCAGTTTGTCTCATTTTTGCAATGTTATCTAAGGCAAGTTTTAAAAAGAGTTTGTAAACTCATCTTTTTTTAAAGTATAGCTGTCTACTGGGTAGTGCTAAAGATCTTGAGTCCCAGCCCTAAGGATTAAAGAGCAATTAGCAGTATGTGACGTTGGGTCTGACACTTGAGATTGACCCAAAATGCCAAAAAGTGATCTTTGCTCCTAATAACAGCATAAATCCAATAGCTCTCAAATCAGACCGTTGAGTATGACTAATGGTTTCTAAACGTGATTAAAGCCTGAGCAGAGAAAAATAGTCATGTTTTTACTTTCTTTCCTCAATTTAAAGTAAAAGAGTTGGACTTGATTCATCAAGTTCTCCCAGTGTCTTTATTTTCAGTAATACAGGCAAAGCACCCAGAATTTGTAAAACATAGAGCATGGGATTTTGGAAAAAGAAAAATATGCTTACAAGAAAGAAATGATTGGGAGGAATTTCCCCTTCAATGTTTAGCAGCCAGGAAGGAAAGGAATCACGTCAAAGATTGTCTTGACACAATTTGGGACTGTTCTTACCAGACGCTGCTTTCTTGGCCACCAGAACATCTCACAGGAGATGAACCCTATGACTTAGTTGGGGATGGATGTTCTGATTTTATGAAATTTGATAAGGAGCTATGTCTAGAACCCCGCCAAAATAAGAAATCTAAGTTATTTTCTATTCTTATTGGAGATTATTTGAAATACCCTTTATATCTTCTGTTAGGGGAAATGTTTGACATCTGAGATTTTTGTTTAATTGGGTATATTAACTTTTCCCCCTTGACATAAATCTTTGGCTAATTCACTCTAAATCAGAGTCTGACTTGCTCTCCTAGGCTGATGTCAAGCTTTCTGGGCAGTTGTTGGGGGACAGCTGGCCAATGGGTGGTTTCCTAATGACTACCAGGCTTCCACATAAGGAAGAACCCCACTTTAGAGAGAATGGAAGGAGGAAATAAAGGAAGAAAATTGTATAGCAAACAGGTGGAGCTCTGACTTTATAACAATATTAATGCTTTCCTCCTTGTTGCAAATTGCAAAGGAACCTAATTTGGTGATTTCTCAACACATATACACCGACAACTAGTATTACATTTCGGTTTTATCTCAGCAGAGAAAATTGCAAACAACCTAATTACTCAAAAATTAGTGCATGAGTAAGTAAATTAGGTACATCCTCTCAGTGGAAGAATATGCAAATATTAAAAATAATTATTGCAAAGACTAACAGGAAACATAGGAAAATATATTGTGTAGGATTACTTGGTTTAAAATGAAGCAGAATATAAATATGTGGAGATGTGCAGAAGGATAAAGACAAAGAGTACATACACAGATAAGAGAGCACCCAGTTCTATCATGTGCTTTTAAAATCCATTGGGCCTAATATAGTGTTGGGTATGTAGTCAAAATAAAAGTCAAAAATAAGAATAATCATGATTTAGTACAATCATTATGAAAAATAGTATGGAGGTTTCTCAAAAAAATTAAAAATAGAACTACCATATGATCCAGCAATCATTCTCCTCAGAATATATCCAAAGGAAATAAAATCAGTATCTTGAAGAGATATCTGCTCTTCTATGTTCATTGCAGCATTGTTCACAGTAGCCAAAGCTGTGTCCATTGACAGATAAATGGATAAAGAAAATATGATATATATATATAGAATAACAGGGACTGGATTTACCCTACTGCCTTAAACAACTAATGAAACAAACAAAATATATGAAACAATGATTTTCAGAGCTAGGGCAACAGGTGGCACAGTCCAACAACCCTGGAGAGAAGGGAAACGAAGCAGATGAACACTGTGATTGCGACAGTTTATTGACTGGAGAGTTTCCAGGTCGTGGCAGGGAGGAGAACCCAAACAGAACCTGGAGGTCTCTCTGAGTTGAGGAGACAAGGGTGAGAAGGAAGGAAGGTCAAAGCCACTATAATTCTCAGGGAAGAGTCACTAAGAAAAGAGAGCTGCACAATAAGAGAGCTCTGGAGATCTCCAAATGTTTACCTAGAGCCTTCAGCTGACAATCAGCGCACACAAGTGAGAAAACCACCCAAGGTGGGGAAAGAACTACTGGAAGGGAGCAGACTGGGACTGACTTCATGTTCTCACTGGCCAGAGTGGAAAGACAGTGTACTACATGGGGCATTAGATACAGTACTTAGGCCTCAGGAGGGGGAAAAATTAGCTTTAGACTCAAGGTTGCTCTGCCTGACAAATTTTAAAAGCAAGTCTTGGAAGTTTCAAACTGCTTCCAAGTGACTTCATTACATTTCAGGGGGAAAAAGTTCCAGAATGTTTAAGTGAATATGAAATATCTAATAACCTACAAGATAAAATTCATAATGCCTGGAATCCAATCCAAAATGACCAGGCATGCAGAAAAGAGGAAAATAGGACTCATAATAAGAACAAAAAACAATCAGTAGAAAAAATTTGGAAGTGACACGGATAATAGAATTAGCAGACAAAGGTTTTTAAACAATTATTATAATTAGAGCCCATATGTTCAAAAAGATAGAGGAAAACATGTTTAGTACAGGAAGATATAAAACATATTGCAGTTTGAACTTCTAGAAATAAAAACTAATATGATAAATCTACTGGAATTAACAGCAGAATTAACAGCAGACTAGACAATGCTAAAGCAAAAATTAGTGAACTTGAGACATAGCAATAGATATTATCCAATGAAACACAGGGAGACAAATGACTGAAATGGAATGAATAGAGCCTTAGTGAGCCATGAACAGCTTCAAAGAGCCTGATATACATGTAACTGGAATCCCCGTAGGAGGGGTAGGAGTAAAAAATATCCCTAGGATATTAGGAAGAAATAATGGCTGAAAATTTAAAAATTTTTAAACTATAGACCTATGGATCCAAGAAGCTCAATTGACCTCCAAACCCAAGGAATTTGAAGAAAGCTACTCCAAGTCACATGATAATCAAATTGCTTTAAACTAATGATCAAGACAGAATCTTAAAAGCACCCAAGAGGGGGGAAGAATTGTTATGTATAAAGGACTAACAATTAGAATGATAGCAAACTTCTTATTGGATATAAAGCAAGCCAGAAGATAGTGGATTAATCTATTAGTACTAAAAGAAAAGCATGATCATTCTAGGATCCTATACCCTGCAATATCTTTCATAAATGAGGGCAAAATAAAGACTTTTTCAGACATACAAAAGTTTAAAGAATTCATTACAAGCAGACCTGCTCTATAAGAAATGTTAAAGGAACTCCTTCAGGCAGAAGAAAAGTCATACCATATGGAAATGTCGGTGTATCAAAAAGAGTAATGAAGAGCACTGGAACTGATAAATGTGGGTAAGAAATACATAAAGTCCTTTTTTTTTTGGTATGAACATTTAATGTGGTACATACTCTGCTGGTTGTTTTGCATACATAATTTATATCCTTACATTAACCCTAGAAAGTGAGAATTACTCTCCCTGGTTCACTGAAAAGGAAATTTAGACTTAATGAGCTCAAGGTTACACATCTTATTTAGTATGGAAATCAGCCAGTAATGATTCCAAAACACATAACAGGCTTTCAATAAGTAAATGTTGCTTGAATATGTGGATAAATGCCATAGCAAAAATCAAACCTGAAAGGTGACCACAGAGAATTTGACAACCTCTGGGGAAAGCCTTGAATTAAATTTTTTGTCCCTAATGTTCTTTATATAATACCCCAGGGAAGTTAGGGCATATGTGGGAGTAACTTTTGGTTTTAGGACAAGGTGGTAGACTCAGTGCACACTGCAATATATGCCCTCAGACATTCAAACACAATGAGGGACTGTCAGCAGACCAGAAACTAGGATCGTCTCTAAGAAAAACATATCAAGGTTAAGTAGCTACCATATGAAGCTTCCATTTTGGTGGTCAGTAAAGAAATACATTGCAAAAAAAAAATGGGTGCACAACCAAAAATCACCAGCATTTGAGGAAAATCACTGTCTTAAAAAAAAGAGAATAAACAATAAAAGAACCTATATATAAGGATACAGTGTTAATAAAGCAGTTAGAACAGGAACTTAAAATAATTACATTTGGTATTCCCAGTGAGATAAAGAAAATAATTACATCTGTGAAACAAGAAGAGGAGGTTCTAAGACAAGAACAGGGTGTTAGGAAAGAGAATAAATTAGGGATCTTGAGAAGAAAAATAAGTCCTAATTTACAGGAAGGAAACACTGGGTGTTAAGGGGTAGTGTTTTTCAATTTTTCAATGGGAAACAACTGCTCTAGTAGCTATAGCTGATCTGATGAAAAAATCTAAAAATGATAAATTTAAAAGTATAAAGGTTTACCAGAACCAAATAGCTAATGAGACTCCTATGGAAAAAGAGTACAACAAACAAAACAAAAAAAAGCACAAGTCATTTTCCTGAGTGTAGTGTTCTCTTTACTAGCTCACATAAAATATGGCACAGAGACAAGAAGCCTCATGGTCAATGGCATCATGGCCAACATACCTGATTTGAACTGTTTAATAGCAATGGATAGGAGTGAAATGCTGTGTGAAGTCATTCCACATTCTCCTTAACCTTATTATGATGGACCATGCCAATTAATGACTGAAGGAACAAGAATAATGAAAGACTTTCTAGAATTTTAATGAGCTCTAAAATGAAGGATTTGAGAAGGTCATTTCATATCTCAAAATTAGCAGGAAGGAAAACAAACATAACAGTGAAAAAACTAAAGATTTGAATGAAGCAGCTGGACTGAAACATACTGGGACACTTATTTCTGACTGTCCATCATCCATCCATCCATCCATCCATCCATCCATCCATCCATCCATCCATCCATCCACACTAACAATGAGTGTATCTTCTGGAACTAGTGTTTCATGGAGCATACTTTGGAAAGCACTGCGTACTAAACACACTTTCACTGCTTATTCTTACCTCTGTGAGGCTTTCCTCAATGCCCCAGCCAAAATGATCCACCGAGTCCTCTGCATTTCCATGGAATGTTTCACAAACCACTTAGAGGATGCATCATGAGATTAAACAAAAGTTCTGAGGAATTAACTTGATGAATAAAATAGCTCATAGTATATATATGTGTCTCCTCAGACTACACACTTTCCCAGGCATGAGGTATTTTTGTATCCATTTTAATATCTTTAGCACATAGTGGATTTTTAACTCTTTGTTCACTCACATGGCTCCATCATCTCTCATCTTTGCTTTGCTCTGTATTTCTGCCCTGTTCTCTTGGTGGCCTCTTCCCTGGGCAGGGCTCATAGTTTCTGCTTCCCCATGATTTCAACTAACACCATGACTTAGATTGGGGTCAACTCTGGCCCTGACTCTATGAGTTTTGAGATCTAGAGAACACCATTCTTTGATTACTGTGTCTCTTGGTTCAAATTATAAAGGAAAACCTGGGTTAACCCAACCAACACTTTGGTTCCCCTTTGATCAGCTGTTTACCTTTGGTCTAATCAATGGTGGCCTGGTCATGTATAATGAAGGGCTGACTTCCTACGTGTGTGAGCAGGTCAGTTTGGGTGATAAGAGAAGTCAAGCATGGCTGGAAAATTGACAAATCTACCCCACTCCACCACCACACCTGTGCCAGGCACACTTTCCATAGAGATGCCCACAAGCATCAACACATGTTTGTTTATTCTTTTCTCAGTTTTACACTCCCACTTCTTAGAAAGAAGTGAAACAGGGAAACCTCTTAGTGCTTAAAAGACAACAGCCAGATAAGGTTTGAGGAATGCAGGGGTCCCTGGTATTCGTCAAATAAAATAATTAGCCACTGAGTAATCATAAGTTAACATAGTACCAAAAAAATGTTATGTGATGCATATTTTTGGTTTGTTCAACATATACCCCAGTGGCTTAAGATGAGTAGACAAAAAGATTTCAGCTGAAAAGACATGCATTTTTCACATATGTAGGATTCTCTGAGTGGTCTGTCTAAAACAGTTGCACAGTTCTAGTCCCTAAAGAGTTCCCTTCCATAATCACAGTTGGTTTTGAGCACTTTCAAAGCATATGTATTGGTTAAAAAAAATTCTATAATTTTTCTTTAATATTGGCCCTTCTTCACCACCACCAAGATTTAAAAACAAAACAAAACCAAACCTCCATTCTCTTTATATTTTAAAATAATGGAATTTTCATTTTTTAATGTTAGGAGAATCTTACAGCTATCTAATTCAGTGGTGCCCGTCATCAGTTCCCGTCCCTTCATTTCAAAGCTAGTCATGGGGATCTATAAATTATTTCCATTGTTTTTTAAAAAAATCAATGTTTATCCCTCTTAAAATGCAGGGGCTTGCTAACACACCAGTTTTCTTTGCTTTAGGCTTAAACATTATTTGCTAAATGATAACACTGACAATTTTACATCAATCAGAGGATCTGATGGGCAGTTATAATCACTGAAGTCCAATTTTTCTTTCCTTTCCCACATTCTTGTTTCAGTTCCCAGAGGAAAGACCTTCTGCTAAGGGTGGCTTTCCTACAGAAGGCTGTGAAGGCAGCTTCCATTCCTCCTTCCGTCCTTTTACTTATTCCCCTCCACAGAAAAAGGGAGGCAGATCTGCTTGACGAGGCTGCAGGAGCCTGACACTCTCCAGGGCCTCCTCTCACTCTTGAGCAGTTAGTGCATTAAATGTTTTGTTGGAGGCAGGACCTCATGTCACATGCTCCCTCTTGGAGCTTCCTGTGCCAACCCTAAGAGGTAAGAAGTGCAGTCCCACTGTGTTTAGGGTTCCCTGGTGGTCACTGTCAGATGCTGGGGTGGGGAGTGGGGATGGTTAGGGGAGAATAACCCAGCCATGCCCCACTCCCAGGTGGAAGGTGAGGCTCCTAGTCCTGCTTTTTTTACATATATAAAATTTATTAAGGTCACATTGGTTAATAAAATTATATAGGATTCAGGTATACAATTTGATAATCCATCATCTGTATATTGCATTTGTGTTCACTACGCAAAGTCTAAGATACATAAAGGGTAACATTTGATACCAACTCAACTCAGTATTTTGCATTTATCCAGGGCAGCCAAAACGTGGGAAAGAAAAGTGATGTGTATGTAGTAGGATTTAAGCATGGGACCCCTTCTTTAAACTCCTGACAATATCTTCAGTGTATTTAATTGGGGGTCGGGGAATTAACAGTTAATGGAGTTTGGTAGATGAAATTTTAAACATTATATTCATTTTGGGAGAGGGGGCTTAAAAAGTGGTTATTATGATAAAAGTTTGGAAGACACTGATCTTTCATTTTTTCATTTCTCAGACCAGAAAGCTGAGATCCAGAGCATTTAAGTCAAGATAAGTCAGATTTTTTAGTAAGCAGCAGAGACAGAGCTGGAGTTCAGATCTCTTGACCACCCTTTATGGGGTCTCTTTCCACCCCACCACCCTGTCTCAAATCCAGCTGGTGAATTGGGTCAGCAGGATCTTGGGAATGTCACATTGTTTGAACTAATGATTCTGATCACTCATCTACCAGAAGCAATTTGGAGGGTGGGACTCCTGATCACAGTGGTCTCTAACCTTGTCTGCACATATGATCCACTTCAAAAGGGGACCTTTTAAAAAATCCCAATGTCCAGGTGACATCCCAGACCAATTAAATGAGAACACAGGAGGTGGGATTCAAGCACCACTATTTTTAAAAGCTCCCCAGGTGATTCCAATGTGCGGCCAAGTAGAGAAGCTCTGCCCTTACATTTTCCTCAGTAAAGACAGATGCAAAGGTTTTGATTAAGAATTACTTTAACCTCAGCCAGCCAGAGGGCAATTAGGAAGCACTTAAAATTAACTCAACTCTCACCAGAACAATGTCTTGTGCATAGAGATAATCAATAATTATGTGTTGCTGTACAAAGAAGTGACACTTGAACATCAGCTTTGACTTAAATAAACCACCAAAAATAAGAGTTACTCTTTATTGAAATTTTAAGCGAATTTGGATTGGTGAGGCTGACTGGAGCCTGTTCTCTTGAACACAACCTTTGTGGAGAATAAAAAAACCTCATTCGCTCTGTGGGAGCTCAGAATTTGTTCCTGAAATCTACAAAGACCAGACAGGAACTAAATTTGGGTGATTCTCTCTTCCTTTCTGTTCTTCAAATGGTACCTTTTTAAAACAGAGAAGACATTTTAGCTAACTATGCTACCTCCCTTAATTCCAAAGAAAGGGATGATGGATTCAATGTATCCCTGGTAAGAGTGGTCATGGTGAGCAGATAAAAGCTGATACCAAGAAGGCTTTGGGTGAAGAGGAACAGTTATTTTCTGTCTTCTCTGGGATTGGGGTCAAGAATAGGATGGAAAAGAACCCTGAATTAGGCACTAGAAAATCAAAGCGTTCATTCTTTGCTACTAAATAGCTATGTGATGTTAGAAGTAAAAATCTCTCTGGCATCAGTTTTCTCATTTGCAAAATGGTGATATACCTTTTTATTTTACAGAGTTGTGTGTGAAAATTGAAGTAAGTAGTAAATGGGAATGTTGTGTGAGAAGCATGTTTTCTAAAGATGTAATCAATCTGGATCTTGGTAAAGTTGATATTCAATTTAGTATTCAAGAAAGCCAAAGGTACACAACCATACATTCATGGAATAAAAAAGTTAATGAGGAATGTCAGTGCTGGGTGCTACCCAAGGACACGGAGATACAAGGATGAATTCGGTAGATATGCTCTCTGACCTCAGGTTGTTTACTGTCTAAGAAATAAAGATTCCACAGAGCAGCTAGCCTTAACTGAGTTATCCTGCAGTAACAACCCTCAAATTTCTGGTGGTTTACAATCACAACCACATTTTCCCCCCATTCATATGATGTTGGTTGTGACTTTGCTCATGTCTTTTCATTCTGAGATCCAGGCTGCAGAAGTCTTTACATGGGGTATGCTCTTCCTGTGGCCAAGGAAAGACAACTGGGCTGGTGCTGACACACCATGGGTCCGAAAGCACCATCAGACACAGCATCCATTGTATTCCCTTTCAATGGCTACAGCAAGTCAACGTGGCCAAACCTGCCATCAAAGGGGCAGGCGAGGGTACCCTCCATGAAGCCCTGCAAGTTACATGGCAATGGGCAGGGATATATAATCCTTAAGCTGAAGCACATGAATAACTGAAAGGGGTAAGATCGTCTTTGTCATGGCAGGCAACCTCAAGGTGACGTGCTAGCTGAGACAAAGAAAGTTTAGGGTATGATGAGAGATCAGAGGGCCATCCAACTCTGATAGAAGTGGGGATTGGGGTAAGGATTCCCAGAATGAGTAGGAGATAGCCAAGCAAATAGGGTTGGAGGTAGGGGGAATGTTTTAGGCAAGAAAAAAAATGCACATGCAAAGGGTCCTAGGCAAGGGGAGGTATGCTGTATTTGGAGCATGGAATGGAAGAGTGGAGTGTGGATAACTGAAGCCGGAGGGCTTGGGGGCCTTACAAATAGTGTGCCCACATGCTGTATCTTCCACTGTATCTTTCCAATCTAACTACTTTTGAGGGCGAAAGGAGACACTGTTAATAAATATACTGGGACAATAGGTGTGAATCAAGCTGTCCCAGGCAAATCAGGGGGAAGGCCAGCTGACTAACAAGCCATGTCATGGCTTGGGCTTTATCTTATGGACAAGCCTTTGAAGGGTTCTAAGAAGGGAAGAGGCAGGTTAACATTTTTGGGAAGCTCATTCTGATTATAATGTGGAGGATGGATTAGCAGGGGAAGTACAGGGTCAAAGAGGCCATAGATCCTAGTAATAATCCAGGTGAGAAAAGATGGAAAGCTGGAAACACACACACGTGCGCGCACACACACACACACACACACGTGTTGTTATATATAGAAGATGGGCTCATTTCTGCCAAATAAAATATTTCTGTTCTACAAAAGTCCCTAAAGCCATGTGTTTGTTCCCAGAGTCTTCAGGAACAACAAGAACAAAAGATGACCTAACATCTTCAGGTCATAAGTATTTTAATGATTATAGGAGTCCTACCAGTCAGTAAACATGCAAGAAGACTCAAATACATGTAAACACTTATGCATGACCCTTGATTCCAAGAGGCTGGGTTTCCCTGAAGATTTCTACAGTAAAATGTGTCTTCTATGCATATCCAGCGAAATATCATCAAGCTTTGTGCCCAAGACAGGTCAGAATTGGGGTGGGCTCCAACTGCCTGGATTGGTAGCACTATTGGTTCATGTCTGAGATCTGCTGGGTGTTTATGCTGAGAGCCCAAAAGTGAAAGGGGTCAGAACTATTGTCTGGACCTTTCAGTTGGGGCATCTTTAAGATGAACACCCTACTCCTCTGTGGTTCAAGGTAACCCGCCAAGACTGGCAAGATCAGATTGAGAAGCTGCATTGCATTTTGTGCGGGAACCTGGAAGTGAGTAGAAACTTCTAACAGCAATTCTGATCAGGGGGAATTAACCCTAACTGTCAGCAGAACAGAACACCAACAAGCAATGATTCAAAGGCTCCAGGAGGCCTTCCCACCCCTAGATAATGTTATTCCTCTCACATCAGGCTTGGCTTCCTTTCTCTCTCTCTTATTTATTTATTTATTTGCATGTTTTGTTTTAGCGCATACTCTGTTCTATTGGCCATACACAGAGCTCTTTGAAATACAATTATAGCAAAAATATTCATCCATTCATCCCAAGTTCTGACCGCAGCAATCACAGTCTGTTATGACCCTAATTCCATCAAACACATCACCATATATGTATGGCCCTCCTTTGCTTATTTTGCAGTCTTGTAGTTCTGCCTGACATGGCCACAACTCTATACTATGTGACTCTCTCCCTCGCCTCTGCCATTCTGTTCCCTCTCATCCTCCCAGGGCCTTTCCAGTCTAACTTTGTAGCTGTTCCAAACTCATGGAGTTTCCTGGTCCACACTTCTAGCCCCTTGTCTTCCTGCTACCAGCAGCACCATTGCTGATCCTCTCAGCCCTTTTCCTTTTCCACCAGCTAGCCCTATACAGGTCCCAAAACATTCTGAAAGCAAATGCCTTTGAATAATGATGATAGCTACCACTCTCCGGCAGCTTCTAATGTGACAGGATGAGGAATGAGCTCTTTACATAGACTCAACCTCACCACAGTCAATGAGGCAGGTGCTTTGATTAGCCTTGTTTTATAGAACTGAAAACCAAAGTCAAGTACACAACCAGAAAACATAGAACTGAGTAGGGAAAGCACTAATTTCAGTGACTGACAGAATATGTGTATGAATTAGAATTGTGTATGGCTGCAAGTAATAAAAAGAAATAAAAACCTCTAATATTTTAAATAAGGGTTACTTTTCTCATAATGCAAGAAATCCAGATTGGTTCAGCAACAAAACAATGCCAGGATTGATGTCTCTCAAGATGGTGGCACAGTTCCAGTGATTCATCTACCTTCAGAGCTAGGAGGAAAAGAAATTCCTTCTTAAGAGTCTTCTTCTTTTGCAGAAGGAACTGTCCCACCCCCCCCCACCCCCAAGACCCCCTCAGCCTCTACCACCACCAGCTAACTCCCCTTACTTCTCATTGGCCAGAACTGGGCAATCCATCCCTCCCTCGCTGCCTGCCCCACCCCACTGCTGTAGATCATTTACTGTCCAGTGGTAAGGAGTTTGCCATGACCGATTTAGACAATCATAATGTGTTCCTTGGAGGTGGGGTGGAGACCCACATTCTGGGACCTTAAGGTATCTTACTCAGAAACTGAACAAACTGAGACTGTGCTGCAGGGAAGAAGGGATAGAGATGGCTACTGGGGATGAAATTTACAGTATCTGCCAATGCTCAATAGATGTTAGTTTCCATCCCACCTCCCCTTAGAGCAGAGAGGAATCCACTTCACTTGTATTCTCCATGTTGAGTTTCTACTAAGGTGACTAGACCCAGGTGGATGGCTCTTGTAAATGGCACAAGGCAAGTCTGAATCCTGGGTAGGATCAAACTTTTGGAAAACAGCTAACAACTTGCCTCCATTTCTCCAAGTATCTGAAAGTGTCTGATTCAACATATTTTAAAAACTGTATATTTTGTGGGATTCAATGCAAATGGATTTCCTGATAATTTGAAGCATTAAAGACTATGTTCCCCCCACTCATTTTGATCTCTGATTATCTGATATATTTAGTAAAAAACAATTGGTCTTCTTATCAGATGATAGACTAGCATCATTTTTGTGGTTTTCTACCCAATAGCTACTTTCATTTTCTTTCTTGGGAGTTAAAATGCCCAAGAAAAAATTCAATTTTCCAGCCTTTTGGTGCAGCAATCATCTTGCAAACATGAAGCAGCAAGCATGAAGAAGTCAATGCCAAGAGGGGTAGAGCAAAAAATTAGGAAAAGACTGAGACATTTGTGACATCACATAGCTGCTGACTAGGCCTGGACCACCTACCCCTAGACTTCCTAATAGCTTAAAAAACATAACAGGTATTAAAGCTCTATAGGGGGGTTTCTGTTACCAGCAGCCTGATACAATTGCAAGTGATGTTGATTCCAATTACATTGCAGCTAAAATAATTGCCATATGGGTGGGAGTGGGATTTCAGAATAGTTCAGGGTCAAAGAAAGTTTGGGCTTCACGCTCTGAAATAATTTTCATTTACAGTTAGTACCTAGCCTAGAGTGGAAGTGGTCAGCCCTAAATGTCTTCTTAGGCTCACCCTTCCTTCGTTTGCCTCTCTTCCTTAATAAGGAATCACTGGAAACCCCTTAGCTTAGTGTCTGACCCGCACTGAGCACTCAGAAAATAGTATCGATTAAGTTTTTTAGATAATTTCAGTTTTGTTTCACTATCTTCAAACAAATGGCAATAATATTGTGCTGAATTGTCAGGATTAATTAAAGTGACATATGTAAAACCACTGGAACATTCAGTCACATATTGAACAAATATTAATTGAGCAACCACTATGAGCCAGGCACTGTCCTAGGCACTGAGAGTATAGCAGCAAACATCAGACAGGGCCCTGTTCTCATCCTAGTGGAGGGCAGGCAGACCATAAACTATAAAATGTGCGAAGCAGCCAGATTGTGCCTGCTGGTGATTAGTGCCCAGACAAATGCCGTGTTAAAGAGGTGTGAGCAAGGAAGGCCTCAGGGAGGAGGCATCATCAGAGCTGAAACTGAAAGATGAGAGGGTGCAAAGGGAGGTACAGAACTCGGTAAGTAGTCACTCTGTTTTTTATTTACATTGTTTTCTCACTTAAGCTCACAACAACATTCATATATTATTCCCATTTTGCAAATTGGGAAAACTGAGGTCTAGTGAGGTCAAGTAACTTGCTTGAGATTATAAAGCAAATAAGTGGCAGAGCCAGCATTTCAACCAAAATTTAGCCTGAAATGAGACTGGGACTTCAGGAATCCTGAAGGTTGAGCTCCTCAGCCAACACGTGGTTTTGCTGCTGCTACAAGTACAAGCATAAGAGAGGAAGCTTCTTGGGCTGGTGGGCCTCAGCGAGGGTTAAGACTGAACCTCAGAGCCAGAGCACAGGGGCCTTGCCATCTGGGTACCCAGGCTGGTTCAGCAACAAAACAATGCAATGGACCCGGGCTGCCTGATGAGCAGGACCAGGAGCTTGATGAGATTCCCAAACATCGCCAAGAAGGCCTCCCTAGCCACAGACTCTGGAAAGACAGGCCAAAGGTTCTATCCCAACTGCCAATCTCAGGCTAGAATCACCTTTGCCACACCAACCAGTGCAACGCATCTTACCCATAGGAGGCTTGCAGCTCAGTCCTGCCTGGTAAGTTAATGAGGAAGAAGAAATCTTGAGAAAGAAGTCTTGATGTCACTGAACTTCCTTAAAGCTTTAATATTCCTTCCTTCATTCAAAAACTATTTATTGAGCACTTACTATGCGCTAAATACAGTGGTGAGAAGGACAGTCAAGCTCTCTGTTTCCATCAAGCTTTCACCCAGAATAGGGGAGGAGACAAAAAGTACGAAATAAATAAACAAGAATAGTTCAGTAACAAAGTGCTGGGAGGAAAATAAAATCAGGACATGAGAGGGATGCGGGGGCGGGGGGGGGGCTATATCAGAGAGGGTGGCCAGGGAGGCCCTGTGAACTGGAGCCTGGGGATGGAGATGACAAGAAGGAACCAGCCCTGGTAACGTCCAGGCAACGCGTGTTCTACGGTCCTGTCCAACCTCAGCATAACCTGAGGAAAGAGAAGCTGTGTCACATTCGAGAAACACAGAGAACAGGCCAGGGGACCTGGGTGGTGGGAGCTCGGGATGGGAGGGGTGCGATGAAGTTGACAACAGAGGCCGGCGCTCGGTCAGGTGGGGCCTCGCTGGCTGCAGTGAGCAAGCAGAGCTGACTCTTAGACCAGCAAAAAGCTGCTGGGGTGCCGCGTGGGGAACACACACGTGTGCTTCTTTGGTTGTGCTTTGATAGCTTGGGGGTCCCCAAGCCCAACCCCCACTATGCACTGGGGGGCCCCCATGAAAGCCTTGTGTCCGCTTGTATTGTGCTGTGTTACTGATTTCTGTCAAGATAACTGGAGTCTGAATGAAACCCTCTGGATGGCGTGGAGCTGCATCTTCCCACCCCGTGTGGCCATCCATCACGGGAAGGTGACACACGCCAGGAGGCTCACAGCCATGGGAAAAAATATCCCTGCATTCCTTTCTGTGCTTCAGCAGACATATTTCAAGAAACCAGCCTTTTCCTCACCGGCCTGTACCACAGCTATCCTGAGCTTCTCTGCAGTGAAAGTGTGTGTGTGTGTGTGTGTGTGTGTGTGTGTGTGTGTGTACATGCTAAACTGGTAGAATACACTGAATACTGATGAAGTGAGTCCTTGGTCCAGCCCCATGGAGTCCTTTGTCAAGGATATTTTGGGTGGAAATTACTCTTAGCAGGCTCTTTATCACTCATCCGAGGTTATTCCAATGATACTCTCAAGAACCTGGAAAGGTCAGACATTTTAGTCCAAATCCACCTCTAATTAATTGTAGTATTTATGTCTAAATAGATCAATAGCTAAGTTCGACCTCAATGTACAACGTGAGCTATTACGCTATTGCAATGTGAAGGGAGCTGCAATACGTGGGTCAGGCAAACCACTTATATTGAACCCAGTAAAGCAGACCCGAAGCTTTTGTTTTAATGAACGTTGCATTTCAGTGTTAAAAATGGGCAGGGTGCCCTCAGCCTCCACTCCTAGCCAAGCTCTGAGCTTGGGCAGCAGGACCTGGCGAAACCTTGGGCCCCTCGGAGCAGTAAAATGTGTCAGCCAGCTAGAGCCACAGCCACCGCACTGAGGCAGCTTGTTTTCTTGAAGAGATACAAACAGAGAAAAAAAATGAATAACTCCTTCATAACCTACACATGCTATTCTTTTGTATTTCACAGGTCTTTCCAAAATGCTTTTTAAATGAGCCACGCTTGTGGGAAAGAGGAACCCTAGCAAGGTGGGTTGGGGCCAAATTGGATTGAGAGGAAATGTTCACATATTTTCAAAAATATTTCCTTTCCTGGATGGTCCCAAGGCCAAGGAGCCCTCCCAAAAGAAGCAGGTGGAAGGGGACTGGGCAGCCCTGATTCTCAGTCTGAAACTGCACCTTTAAAATTCTTTATTTTGGATTTTCAATTTGGTTCTGTTTTCTGGAGACATTTATTAAAATGCAAATATTCCTAGAGAAGCGTAATCAACTTCCATCAACTACCAAGATATTATTGAAAATTTTAGGCAGAAGATATGACTTCCTCCAGGAGCAGGGCACTTGTGTGCACACGCGTAGCTGTGTGTGTGCTAGCTTGCATCCTTGTCCGTGTGTGTGTATCCGTGTGTGTGTGTGCATCCGTGTGTGTGTGTGTGTGCATGGGGGAGTCTGCCTATGTGCCATCGTGTGGGCATATCTCCATGTGAGTGTGTGTGTGGATGTGTGTAGTGTATGTGTATGCTCTGAGTAGTCTGGTACTGGCGGTCCAGATAGTAGGGTTTTCGATTTGGAGCAAATTACATGAATTCTCTGGCCTCAGTTTCCTTATCTGTAAAAGCAGATTGAACAGAATATCCTCCAGGTCTCAAATGCTCAAATGCTCTCTGCTCCTGTGAAACTGGGATGGGAGACGGGCGGCCCAGATCTCAGCTCCATTCTTCACAGTCTCCCCAGGCCTCAGCCTTTCCTGGCACGTGCAGTAAACTTCATTGTCTGATTAGCACTTAGATGGTACTTCCCTCTCTCACCAATAATAAGCACAGGGCAGTCAATAATTTTGAAAAAAAAAGAGAAAAATCCACACTTGGAGATACCGACATTTTTAAAGGCAGAAACCAAAATGCGCCACATTCCCCTGTCATTTTTAATTTCTCTTCTGCATTTTCTAGAAGAGTTGTTAAGTTGCTGTTTTTCTGAAAATAGATGCTAACCTATTTCCCTCTATTCTGTAGAAATCCATTTTCCCTTCAGAAAATGAGTGGTGTATCAGAGCTCCAAGTGGACCTCTGCAGGTGAAGGCTGCTGAAGAAACACAAAACCCAACTGATGCAAGATAGGCCCTCCTCTGAGGGAGACGGAAGGAGGGATATGAGAGAATTGTCCTAGTGCCTCTCCCTACAATTGACAAGGAACAGAATATTAGCAAATTGCACTTATTCAAGATTGATCTATGTTTCAATTTTATTTATCCTACCAGCTCTATGATTCTCAGGGCTGAACTATGACCTTGGGCAAGTTTCTTAACCTTTCTGTGCCTCAGTTTCTTCATACATGAAATGGGTATAATAATTGTACTCACCTTACAGGGTCGGTGTAAGATTGAGATGAGATATTTTATAAAAATCCCTTAGAATAGTGCCTGGTGCCTACTAAATGTTATATGCTTATTAGTCATAGTGGCATTCACTAATTTTGGCATTCACAATATGACGATTTTCACATTAGTGAAGTGCACCATTGAAAGGGTAAACCTGGTAACCAAGGCCAGAGGATTCCAGGAATTAATTCTCTCTGCTTTACATCAATAAATTTTAATCGCATATTTGCATTTCTACATACTTAACACCAGTTGGGGGCCAATTGCCAGGAAATCTGGCAACTGTACGGTGTTTCCTGGGGTTCATACAATAGGTTTCCATGGCCACAGGGCACACCCAACCCAGGGAAGCTTAGAGCAGCCTGTGATCCTTATTGCTCCCCCACTCCACTGATACAATTCAGAAATGACGGTTCCCTGCAGCTTTTGAGCAAATAATGCACTTACTTTTGCTAGTGTAGAAATATGAGTCTCTGTAATGCCGCACTTTGATTTGGGGTAGCCCATGAAAGCATTTTCTTATAGGATGGACCTATCCTGTGCTGACCTTGGTGAACGGCACCCGCCTGCACCGAGTGTGTCTATAGTCCTCTCGCTGGTCTCTGCTCCACCCACTCTCCTTAACCAACATAACTGTTTCAGTAATGGGATGAAAATACGCCGTCACAATATAGATGTGCCTAAATAGAACATTCTTTGTTTCCCTATGAATTAATTCAGTGTAGCTCTTGAAGCCATGTTTCTCTACAGCTAAAAACTTAATCATCAGATAACCCAGTTCCCCCTGATTGTGCCCTGGGGCTACATAATAGGTGTAACTCCTAATTCTGCCCCTTTCCTTAGGAGGGGAGTGTTTCTGACTACAGCTTGTTGCCCTGACTTTGGAATGAGACATCTTATCTTTATGCCCTCCTCAGACCTCTCCACCCCCTCCTGTCCCACTGTCCTTCTGTCACCAGCCTTTACTGCTGGTTCTCATGTTCCCTGCTGATGCAACACGCAGCCTGTTGTCACTGAAAAGGCAACACAGGGGATTTCTAATCCCTGGCATAGGCAGAGAGGGGGTTGCATGTGCAGACCAGTCCATGGAATGCCTACCTCTGGCCTGGCCCTTTGGAGCTGCTGGTCTTGCGGGGCTCAGCCAAGTCCAGTATCAGGTCTGCAGCTCAGGGTGACCCCCACACCCCACAGCCTGGGACACAGGCTCTCTCCACCTGAGCTCACTACCGTCAGGGTTGAACGAACGTGTTGTTCTCAAACCTCAACTACCTTCCAAGCCCAACCCCAGCGGTCCTGGGAATTTTTTGGATGTTCTCTGGGCTCCTGAAATTGAGAGAGACTTGAAGGATAGGAGGGTGTATTTTTGAGTTCCTTATATGCTGCCTTTATTTATTTATTTTTTAAAGATTTTTATTGGGGAATTGGGGGATGGGAACAGTGCTGGGGAATCGGGGAAGGGGAACAGATAAGTTGCTGTCCTTTTGTTCTTCAGTCTGGTTGTGGAGGACATTGCTTCACTGGCCCAATTGGCACCATCATTGCGCTCTTCCCAGG
>NW_017731366.1:3486737-3498906 GCF_001890085.2 Hipposideros armiger | reverse complement strand
CCATTGTAAGTATGTTTATGTTATCAGATTCAAGAACCCTGAAATCATGTGAGCCCATATATAAATATAGCATCATAGAACGAGGGGGAACTGGGTTCTGTTCTATTTTTGCTGAAATCAGTCTTCATCCAGCTTGTTAGGCTGAAGAAAAGCAAGACAGACAAATCCAGCAGAGGTATCTAAAACCCTTTTCCTCACCAAATTCCTTAAATAACGTGATTACAAATTAATAACCCCAACAGCGAAAGCTTCCACTGCTCAGAGACGTTCAAGACCCTGGGCAACCTACACTACAGACAGTCAATGTGTAATGCAGGAGGAGAAATCAACCTTGTGCTATCACAGAGCTCATAGGATAGACGATGCAAACAAACTGAGGAAGCAAGTTAATTGGTAGGGGAGAAATCTGCTTGGTAGATTTCAGCTTCTCCACCAGGAAGGTGGGTCATCGATGTAACATACTTTTAATTAAGGAAGTGTGAGAGGCTTCTTTATCACATGGGTAAACAATTTCTGAGAGTAATAGAGAGGTTGTCAATGATTCTTTTATGTTCAAAAAACCCTATATTGTGCTGTAGGTCAATGAGAAGCTGTGGAAGGTGAGATCTGTTCAATACTCATGGCCTAAGGTCTGTAGAAATTTCCATAATATAAGGAAGGATCCTACAGGGACGAGAATGCTAAACTGCAGAGTTTTTTTCTCCTGGCTATCTCTGTTCCTTTGCCTCATCTCCCGTAAGCACCCCTAACAACATGGATTGCTAAATTGCTTTCTTTTAAATAAACCCAGGGATTAAAATTAAAACTTTGGGCAATCAATCTATCTTAATAAAAAAAAATCATATCAACCTGAGCATGCATCAGACAGTAGGGGGAAAATTGTGTGGATAGAATGAGATTTTAAAATGCAATTACAGAAGAGGCAGCTGTTTATTTGATTATCTCCTGTCTTGGAATCTTGGACGTGAACTCTATAAATGCCTGGTAGGCTATCGGTGCTTTTACCCACTGCCAGGATTTCTCTTTGCCTGTATTTATTTTTATTTCTCTTTCCACTGTTGTTCCAAACCAATTGTTGCTGGGGCCCTAACTGGTCAAGTAAAGATTCTAAAAAGGATCACATTTTCTTAGTGTCTTTTAAGCCATGGCTACACATCTAAGTCTTTAGTCTCTTGAGCCCATCAGAAGAACATGCTGTTCTTAGTAAATAACGACAAGAGCATAAATAGGAAATTCCACCCGATTTTAAATCTGATCAAGATCAGCTCAAAACGAAGAATTCTAGCAGGAGAACAACAGTTTCCATTCAGCTAAGTCTGAGCAAGTACATTACTTGGGAACAAAAAGAATCTCTTCCTGCATCCATCCCTGCCAATGGTGATTCACCCCTTTCTCCACCGAGGGCCGGGCTGCTGGGCTCTGTGCAGCTCCAGGGGAGGGTCTGACATGGTTCTGTAGCTATGAGTGAGGGCACTGGAGGTCCTGTGCCTGGCAGTGCTGATTTGGGGGGACGTTTGTCTTTTCCTTTTTTTTGGTCCTGCCAAGTGCTTCATACACTTAAGGGACTGCCCTGCCTTTTGAGTTTCAGAGACAGGTAGAGATCACCCCAACTCTAACAGTGGAAACCACCATAGCTTTGCTTTCCTAGCAGAGGGCATGAGTTCATGAGCCAGCCTCCAAGAGTCAGAGTCAACCAGACCAGACCGAATCCGAACACAGAGGCGCAGAGGGGCACTACACGAATCCTTTCTATGGTGGCAGCGGTGGTTGGTGGTTGCAGGGTCACCATGTTCCACATGCTGAAGTGACTGTGCCTTAAGTGGCATCATCTTGGGCTTGGTGGGTGCAGCTATGGTTTTGCCCGTCAGGCCTGCTGTGTGGCATGATTGTGGCTATTGTCTCTGGCTACTTGGGTGTGTTTCTCCAGTCCTCATGGCAACCTATAAAGTACTCAATATCCTTTTCAGACATGCTTCCCTGCTGAAATCAGCTAGAGTTCTGTTGCTTGCAACTATGAGCACCGTTGTTCATAAATAAATATCAGCACTTCCTTTGCTCAAACTGCTGTGTAGGGTATGGAAAAAATTTTCATTTATATCCCCTAAGGGAATGTTGTTACTGAATGTTGATTGCTTTTCTTTAGTCTAAATTAATTAAATGACACAGTATCCATTATAGAAAACAAACAAAGATCATTTTACACAGTATACTGTAAATACTGATTATAATGTGTGATCTTTCCAGAGAAATAGTAGGAAACAATGTGTTCATTCAGACAGCTGCTGTTGGAAATTACAAGTCTGTCCTCTACATTGTAATCCATGTCCTCCTTAGCTCTAATGCAGCAACGCTCACAGTGATCTAATAGCAAAGTGACAGCAGTAAAATCCAGCATGGGGATAAGAGCAGGAAACAAAGTGAGTGCACGAACAGCTACTATATGGAGAACATGTGAGATGACACAAGCATGTCCCCATAAAAGAAATTAAGAAAAGGAACCGAGCTAGTGTCTCTGATTCGTGGACCAAGAAAGGCTACTCTCCATATTCAGCTCCAGCCTTGGGTCCACCCACAAGCTAGAGACCCAGGATGCAGGGTGAGCTTGTTTTTAAAGCAGTCCATGCACGGATGCTTTGCTTTCCTTTAAAGCTGACCAGGGTTGAGGGTGGGGGTGGGGTGGGGATGGTGGTGAGGGTGAGGCTGTTCATAAGGCTGACCAGTAGAAGCCCCCTGACAACTGTGCCAAACAGAACGCCTTCTCCTCTCATCTACCACTATCAGCACTGATTTCCATGTACTTTACTCACTTGGTATATTTGATTAGATGCTGTTCAGCATCCATAGGCTCCCTGACTGTGGCCCTGTCTCTTCTACCTCTTCACCTTCATCTAGAGCAGAGTTGACCCTTAATATGCACTCATTGATCAATAAGTCAGAAGAGCTCCTGGATACATATTCAGGCCGGAGCTGAACTTTAGGGGAAAGGACATAATGAAATAAATAACACAGCCACATAAGGAGATTTGGATCTATTGAAGAATCAAGCTGACAGAGAAGCCACTAGTGAGGGTGTTGGGTATATGTGCCCATCTGTGGACTCTGGGAGGAGACAGGAAGGGTAGGGACTTTACTCTGCTTCCTAAAAAAAGCAAAAGTCAGGTTTTAGGCAATCAGTTAGCTATCTGGTTGCTTAGTTAGTTTGTTCGGTTGTTCGTTTGGTTTGGGTTAATCTCCCACACAGAGCCTCAGAGCTAATAGGGACAGTTCAGCGCAGGACATCCTGGCTGTCACCAGCGTCTTCTATCAGCTGGAATCAATGAGTATAGCGTGAGAAGTGGTCTAGCGACATTATTCTGCATTTACTGAACATCTCTGAAGCTCTAAGCACTCGAGACTATGTTCATTTATTTCAACCTCACAACCTCATGTTGTAGATTTTCTTTTTATCCCACTTCACAGATAAGAAAACTGAGGCTCAGGGATGCCAACCTCTGCCTAGGTAGCCGCAGTGGGACATGGGTCCTAGGCCTTCTTACATCATTCTTGCAGCTTTGTTAAATGTCTAATTCCTTTTTGAATTAAAAAAAACCCCAAATTATTGTGAAAGAGTGAGATGAGAGCTTTTGTTTAGTTATGTCTTGTATGCAGGTTTCAGTGACTGGAAATGTGTGCCAGGCTAGACAACTCAAAATAGGTGAGAATGAATCGAGCTACTTATCTGTGAAACTCCCAGGGGTGGGCCAGGCCTCTGCTCTCTTCCCAGAGCACGTTTGTTCTCTGAGAAGGTGGTGCTTGTCTCGTAGCTTTCTCCTAACCTGGATGACTCCTTCCTGTCCACCCCCAGCCCTTTCTGTCCCCTCCCCTTATGCTCCAGCCCTCTGGCTGACACGCCTACGTTCACTTGCAGCCTCTCCAGCCAGGGCCGTGTACATGGCTTCCGGAGGGAGAAAGCATCCGATAGCTTCCCCCTGGAACTGGGTCCTACTCTGGACCACCACACCCCTACACCCAACTTTTTCGGAGCTGGCAATATCTTTTGTTTAGCATCATTCTGAGAAACAATTGCGTGCCCCTGTACCCAGCTGGACCCTGAAATACAGGAAACAGCAGAGAAGGTTCTGAACAGGTGCAGCAGGTAGTCTCTGGGAATCAGCTGGGAAACTATTCAGGATATCTTTCTGCTTATGGAATAACCTAATTAACCCCCAAATGTGAAAGAACGGAAATACTGTTTATTATTTATTCAAAAACTAGTTCCTACCTAATGGCACCTACCTATATCACACAATTTACATAAGCAATCTTATTTGAGCTTCACAACAACCTTGCGAGGTATTGTTATTTTTATTCCCATATTCATGGTTGAAGAGAATCAGGCTCAGAGGGATTTTGTGCTCCAGAGGACCTAGTCTGTGAGCAGTGGTGTCAGGACTGGATCCTGGTGTGATCCCCCAAAGGCATGCATGCTCTTCCCCTCATTACTGCCACTGCCAGGGTCCACCTCATCGGCGCAACCAAAGATGAGCATTTACATTTGCTGTCCACAAGTCAATGTCAATATCTGCCAAGGATTTATCAGTGGAAAATTAATTATTAAACACATTCATCTCTTCCTACTTGACCTCATGTAGGCACGAGCTACGCTTCACTTTATTATCAGCAAACCTCTTCTCACCCCCATTTAACTGCCCCAGGGTTCAAGCTCCAACATCTCCACATGAGTGAGGAGAACCGAAGGAGTGACACAGAACAGGTCACCGGATACCTCGGCAAAGGGCCACATTGAATTCCTGACTTTATTTGGTATTTGCAAATTTACATTTTAAATATGGAGTTGATTTGCCTGAATCTGACTGGTATGGGGAAATGGGATGTTTCACTTACGTAAACAGTCCAAATTTTTGAGTTAGCAGGTCAGGCTACATATATATTTTTAAAGGAACAGTGAAATCCTAAAAAAACAGCAACATCTGCTTACAGAAGAAAATAAAACAAATAAAACCTCCGAATTCTTTTTTTTTTTTTTGGCTTTAGAAATGAGAAAACAATAAAACCAATATTCATGTCTCTGAGTGATGTACTAGAGGGACTGCTAGGATAACTCTAAGCAATTTAATGAAGTGCAAAACTTCCTGAAGACAGGTGATAAAATTGCAACATGGAGCTCTCACCCTCTTCCTCCCCAAACAAATAAATGTGATCTCACTGAAGACATCAAGAAACATCTCTTAAGCGACATTTAAATCTTTTTCCTTCTTTCTTTTTGTGCTCCCTTCATACCTTCACTAATTTCCTAAAAACTTAGGTATATGGCAGCAGAATTGACTCTAGAAAGCCGATCATCTTGCTGTTGACCAAGTCAACATGCAGTAATAATTAAAACATACGAGCTTATGAATACCATCGAAGTTATTGGGTGTCCAGGATCTGTGCATACATCATGAGTTCTGTACCCAAGTTTCATTAGTCAACATTCATTCCAACTTTTCCATGTATTCCCTCTTCCAAATCATCCTTTCCGTAATCTGTTCACGGCATGCGAGAACCCCTCCCCTAAATCTCAAGCACTCTTTTCTTCCATTGTTTCATAAAGTTTGTATGGGGAAAGTATTAAGAGTAACATATATACAGTATTTCTTTGACTCAAATTAACAAGAGGAAGGTTATATCTATATCTGAGCAAAGCACAAGCATGACATATGCAGCACACACACTTATGCTCTGTGTCTATGTGGTCCCATTTCTGTGTTTCATCTTTTTTCACAGCATTATGAAATGTTTCCACAAGACAGTGTTGCTTTTATTTTATGGTTTTTATAACTAAGTAGTGAACAAGCAATATTGTAACAATAGCAGACATTTTCAAATGGGAAGGCACGTCATTCATAATTCACTTCTCAACAAATTGTACATTCATTTTTCCTTTCCTCGCCCATCTCTGTCCATACGTAATATTTTACATAGCTGTAATTCTTTTCTAAGAAAAGTTTTGCCAATTCATGTATTGCCTAATATTAAGTGATGTATTTTACACATAATACCGGCTTGTCCATAGTTAAATTAACCTTGCCTATCCCAACCCTAACACCTTGAGAAGCAAATATTTATTCCCAAAGACTTATCGTTCAACAACCTTTGAGCTTCCACTTTGTAAACCACTTTTGAGCTTGCTGTTATGCTTTTGATCTATCTCAAGTGTGATAAATCTTTGTATTTTGAAGGCAGGTTTGATTTTTGGACTGTCACATTTTGTCAAATCAAGTTTGATAAATAATATGGAAGTTGCTCAGAAAAAAAGTGAAAGTAAAAAACAATGCAGCTGGTCACATCTTGAAACAGTTTCTTATGTGACACATAGATTGGCTCCAAAGATTATTTCCAAAGAGAGGTTCAAAAGCTCCTTGAGAAATGGCAAAATCAGTGTAACAATATCGGTCTCCCACAGAACCACCCAGAAGGATACCATGCTCATTTGAAAGTCCCAGTCTTTGTGTGTGATTTGTAAAAGCAGTTCTATTAATTCACAACTTGACCCCCCGGACCCCCAAGCCCCGCTGGCTCCCCTGTGCTTGGCTCTGTAGGGATGGCTGCCTCTGAAGCTCTGGCTGTCCCAGAGCACACACCTCCCAAATCTCTCTGGTCTGAGGTTAAAACACCTGTTGTTGGAGAAGCCAGGCTCTTTCGAGATTAGCTACATTTAGGAAAAACATCCAAAGGAGAATCTCTGATATTCTTTGCAACTCATGTTTGTCTTGGATGCCTGGTCTCTGTAGCTGGAAGTGTGGTGGTTCGTGCAAAGAGCCTCAGGGTGTGAGGATCAGAAGACCAGATTCTAGGCTTAGCCCTACACCAACTAGCCTTTGGGAAGTCATTCCTCCTTTCTGGCTGCAGCGTAGGGGCTGGTGATCTGCCCCTAGTTTTGTTCTCTGCCCTGTTCTGGGCCCTGGGAGCTGAGCCCTGTGGTGTCATTCTCACCCTCTGGCTTCTAGTTGGGTTTGGCAAAAGGGAGCCACCTGCAGGGTGCAAGGAGAGAAGTCGAAGCATTAACCTTCCTCCCTCTCTGTCTCTCTGTCTGTCTCTGCCTGTCTGTCTGTCTCTCTCTGCCTCTCTGTCTCTCTCTCCCTCCCTCTCTCTCTGCCTCTTTTTGCCCCCCCCCTCTCTCCACCCTCCCTCTCTCTCCTTCTCTCTCTCTCCCTACAGGGTGGTGGTTTGCCAGTAGCTGTGTTCCTCTGTGGCTTCTGCTCCTATTATGTGAACCCTGTCCACAGTTTTGGCTCTTGCTAGGTTCTATTAAGAGTTCCCTATTCTGTCCCTTCAGCGGAAGAGTGGTGAAAGCTCCCCACTGTTGGTAGTCTCAGAGTGCTTCAACACCACTAACTCTGCCCAGACTTCTGAAATAATCCCTTTGAAAAGCTCCCTTAAATGAAACCTTTCCAATGCACCTCAGTGTCCTATGGGGGCCTGTCTGATGGGGTTATCTAATATGTATATTAAAGGATTCAGGCGAGTTAAGCCTTAATTAAGGTCCCTTTAAGCCCTGGTGATCTCTGACCGACCACATTATGTTTACTGATGGGAAGCAGGGTAATTTTACAACCACAGACGTGCTCAAAGAACAGTAACCTGTTTTTCTAAGGAGGGCTTGACTTTCAATTTCATTATTTTTAAAGTCAACCTAAGATGACTGTAATCGTCAGTAGTCATCATCCATTATAAGAAACTGCTTATTCAAAATATTTGGCTTTGAGTTGGCAAGTAGACTCCAAATCTAGTTCTTTTTATCTAAGTTTTCTTTAAGAGCCTCAGGATTAAAAAGCCTATCATGAATTAGGGCATCTTTTCTTTTGCCTGATTCATGGAGTCCATCTTGTGCCCGTCATGTCTCCGATGACCTGTCTGTAGGTTTGTCAGTCTGTCTCACTGGACCCCATCCATCTGGCCTATCTAATTGTAACCCCTGGGATGTAACCGGACACCAGTGGCATTCTTCTTTTAGAGTCATCGCATCAATGAGTTATATTAGCTGTCATATTAAAGTAGCTCTCTGCTAACCTCTAGTAATATGAGAACATAGTCACCATTAGCTTTTCTTTCAGTTGGGTAACACCATCTCCCTAATGTTTTTGCCTCCTTAATTCCAACGAATAAAATGCAAGAAAAAGGACAGGAAAGTAACAGAGTTTGGGAGTGGTTCAATATTTCATTTTTTGTAGGGTTTTTTTTCTGTAGAAACAAAAACAAAACATGTCAAGCAAAGATTTTGTGAAACTTCAAAATGGTAATTTCCTGGGAGAGTGATCACACCTTTTATTAGGAAGTAAAAAAGGATGATGGGGCTTTGGGAACATCAAACTTAACGTGGAAATAGCTGGGGGTAGGAATAAATGTAATCATTTTGTCAATTTTTACCATCTTTGCCCCTTCTCCAACAATATTAGACTAGAATTAAAATAAATATCAGCAGCTTACTTAACTGTCATATTTTATTACTCATCCAAGATGAGAAAGTAAGTAGTTTCCAGGTTTTCATCTCTTGAAACGTGGATTCAAAGTCATTTTACCACATTTTGAAGGAGTGTTTACAAAAATGTCAGAGACTGCACTTTTTTCTATTTTAAGTAGCTTGAATATACTTTGTTTTCAATGTCTTGTGACTCCAATATATTTCTCCATGAGTGTGATTTGAAAAGAACAAACACCGATTTCATAAGCTGATGTCGCCTGTTATAAATTCACATTCTCAATCCTTGTTAAACTCAGACTCTCAGCACTTGGCGTTGTCATAGCCTGACCATCTTTTGGCACTTGCCCTGAAGGCAGGGAGACAGGGAAACAAAAAAATCAAACTGAGCACATAGATGGGTAGTGAGAAGAAATTGAGGGAACTAATTTTTGTAAACAAAATTCAAAGTAGCAGTCCTCTAGTTATACGCACGCTCACTTTTTCTCTCTGTGGGGCTCTAGCTATGGAGGAAGCCTGTTGAGTTCACAACAGTTTTAAGGAAGAGAAACAAACAATTATTCTGTTCAGTTAAAATGCATCTAATCCAAAAGTTCTAAGTTTTGGTAGTTCGGTCCTTTCTTTCATCCTTTCTTTCTTCCTTCCCTCCCTCCCTCCTTCCTTCCTTCCTTCCTTCCTTCCTTCCTTCCTTCCTTCCTTCCTTCCTTCCTTCCTTCCTTCCTTCCTTCTTTCCTTCCTNTCCTTCCTTCCTTCCTTCCTTCCTTCCTTCCTTCCTTCCTTCCTTCCTTCCTTCCTTCCTTCTTTCCTTCCTTCTTTCCCTATGCATTTATTTGGTAGAGTAGCCAATGCCAGAACAATTAAAAACAACAGAATTATATACATAGGAATACTGAGATAAAATCGGAGTCCTTCAAAATATACATTAATTACATACCATTTATGGCATCTTGTGTATGATGCCCTATTTTGAATGTTGAGAAGAGGGTGACTCTATGTTTGGCGTAACCTGCTGATGTCCCATTAGTATAAATACACAGATTGAATTTCCACTCTTTTGGCAGACCACTTCAGCTGCTTTTAGCAGCAGCTGCTGCTCCTACCACTGCTACAATTTGCTATGAGCAGCCCTGCTCTGCGTTTCTTGGTGGAAAGTTGGCTTGGTCAATTGCCAACTCCAGAGATGATTTCTACCGTAATAGGATGCCCAGGGCCATGGAATTACACACAGGATCGTCAACTTCTGTCTAAACTGAACAACTGTGATAACTACAGCAAAATAAAGCCTTCATAATTAAATGTTTAAAAACAGAGCCAAGCATAAAAAGAGGGGAGGGAGGAAATCTTCCCTAAAGAATGAAACTCTAATCACATACCATAGTTTTCTTACTTTCAGCCATTTATTTATTATAAACAATACAAGAAAGTAATTTCTACTTTGTTCTTTTTTCCATTCAAAAATATGTTTCATGTTTTTGAGTACACCAAGCCCGGGTTTCAATTCCTAATTTAAGCCCAAGTGGGGCTTAGTTCTATGGCAGATGCCTCCACTCATAGCATCGTGTGACTGCAAGTGGTCTGAAGCAGTCATTTAGCCCAGGACAGTGGTGACCTTCCAGGAAAGATGCCTTTCTAGTCCCTTCTTGAAGACCTGTGGGATTGAGATTCCATAACCTCCCTCAGTCATATATCCCAGGGCCACATGATCTTGGGACAAAATGCATCTGTTCTAACTTAAAGAGCTATCCATTTCCTGCCCTTTGCTTCTCTGGGAAATAGAAGACAATGACTTCATCAGACCAGACCTGATAGTCACCTTTTCATAAGATAAGGAAGACTGACGAGATGACCTACAAACCCCCTCTGCCTCAAATATTCTGATTTTCAGTCATTGATATTTTGGCTTCTCTTAAAAAGCAAACAATCCCCTCCTTGTAAACAGAAGTCTTGACACACAGAAGGAGCCATTAATGTTTGTCGAATGCATAAATAAACGAATGCACACATGCCCCTTCGAAACCCCCTTCTCTTGACCAAAGAATTATATTTTCCTCAATTTTCTTTCACTTGACTAATGTTTTATCATAAAAGCTAGGGAGTTAAAGATGCATAGTGGAAAGAAAAATGGGCTTCCAAACCACATCTATTAATTATACAGACTGGAACAAGTTGCTCAACCTCTCTGCAGTTTAGTTTTTTTCTTTGTAATACGGACTAATGAAGCAAGTTGAAAAAAATACAACATTTTCTCCGTATTCTATAAAACTTCTGAGGTACTCTATGAAAACACTGCATGGAAGAGACAGCTTTTTGCCTATCCCAGTCTGCATCCTTCCCTCCCTTCCTTCCAGTGACAAGACCCCAATTCTGAGCTGTCCCAGCTAAAGACAGCATTTGCTAGACTCCCTTGTGGTTACATGTATAGCCATATGAAAAGGTTCTGCTAATAAATATAAGTCAAAGGGTCACATGTTCTTCCTTCATTTCTTTTCCTTCCCTTCCCTTCCCTTCCCTTCCCTTCCTTTCTTTTCTCTTTATTTATTTCCCTTTTATTTGGAACATAGATGTTACAGGTAGAGTTTCAGCTTCCATCTTGAACCCCTAGGGATATGTCACATAGTATGGATGGCAGAATAGAAAGCTGGAAGGGGTTTGGGTGACTCTGAGGTTCTATGCAGGTCTAACTTGCCTACATTTAGACGTTTTTTGTTGGAGAAATAAACTTCTATCTTGTTTAAGCCATTGTTATTTGGTATTTTCTATTATATGCAGCCAGACCCAGAAGATAACCTCAAGGGGACAAAATAAATATTAAACTTTAATTCCAGAAAATAAATAATTAGTGAATATTTGTTAACTACTTATATACTATGCTTCCTTTCATCCCTGTTATCATATTGACTTTGACTACAGTAAAACTACAACTGGTTCACACTTAACTTATAATACTTATATTTTCCCTTTAGTATTTATAAAACTAGCCTGTGTTAAATTTTATGTTTATTTTGTCCTATTTTCTAATAGGTCAAGGACATTTTTTTTTGTTTTAGTTTCAAGGGTACAAAGCAATGTAATATACACATTTACACCCCTCTCAAAGTGATAACCACCCTTCCGAGCTATTGGGTTGTCAGAAAAGTCATGACGCATTTATGCAACAAAAAGCACAGAAAAAATACATCATGACTTTTCCAATAACCCAATACTACCCCTCTGACATCTTATATAGCTGTTACAATACCATTGACTATCTTCCTTATGCTATACTTTATCTCCCGTGACTGCATATATTATTATATATATTTTTTTAATTATAGTGACATACAATATTATTCTACTTCAGCTTCAGGTATACTGTGCACTGGTCATGCATTTACACAGGACATTTTTATTTTAATTAATTTTTCACAGTTACTCATATTATTATTACTTAACAATTTAGAAAACAATGTGGTGGAGTTGAATGACCAAGAACTTATAGTTTGAAGGCCTAGATCAACCTAGTATTAGTATATATTAGTGACCTTGAACAAGTAATTTAACCTCTCTGAGCCTCTTTTTTTTCCACAACAGACAAAGGTTATAATAACCCTGCCTTATTGATTGGCTCACTGGCATGTAGTGAAAATCAAGTAGAAGAATACATTTGAAAGTACTTTGTAAGAGACAAAGCACCATACAAATGTTGGTTGTTTAAATACTATTAAAATA
>NW_017731366.1:3422608-3486047 GCF_001890085.2 Hipposideros armiger | reverse complement strand
AAGAGAGCAAAACAAGCAGAAGTTTGATGGTGCAAGGACAAGCGAGTATGGTGGGTGTGGCAACACATCCCACCCAAGCTCCAATAATTTTTGATGGGTGATCAAACTTGTGTGTGGTCTCGCATTGTCGCAATGGAACACAACTCCTTTACAATTAACAAGCTCTGGACATTTCTGGATGATGGACTCATTCAAACTGTCCAATTGCCGACAATACACATTCGAATTGTTTGGTTCCTTGGTAGGAGCTCTAAAAACACGACACCTTTAAAATCCCACCACACTGAGAACATAACCTTCCTCTGATGAATGTCTGCTTTTGATGTCATTTGAGGTGAATCATCATGTCGGGACCAAGATAGTTTGTGCACCACATTGTTGTGAACAATCCACTTATCACCAGTTATCAGTCGCTTCAAAAAAGAATCGTTATCCTCACGTTTAATGAGCATATTGCAGATGTTTATACACGCCATCAATTGAACTTCTTTGAGTTCATGTAGAACCCAAATATTGAGCTTGCTTACGTATCCCAGCATCTTCAGGTGGTGGTGAAGGCTTGAATGATGGATGCTCAATGTTTTTGCAATTTCTCGTGTCATGTAACATGGGTTTGACTTGATCAATGCTTTATTTTGTCGTCATCAACTTCAGTGGGCCTTCTTGACCGAGGAGCGTCATTGATATCAAAATCATCAGCACGGAATTTCGTGAATCATCGTTGGCACTGACGTTCTTGTAGAGCATTGTCACCGTAAACTTTAAGCAACTTTTCACAAGCTTGACGCACGTTCTTTCCTTTATGAAAGTAAAACAGTAAAATATGGCAAAAATGCACCACTTGGTCTCCCATCTTCAACTTGTAAAATCTCCAAAATTCAATCAAGTTGCTCAATTTTTTTTAGAATGAAGCTAGAACTGTCAGCTGTCAAATGACATAACAATAACATAGATGCAAACGACTCTAGTACTTCCAAAAATGAACTAGTGCTATCTGTTGCAAACATGCATCATGAATTTTCTGACAACCCAATAGAATAAATCTTCAACTAGAGACCTTACTCTAAAATATCAATGCATCAGAATAATGGTCATGGATTATAATTTTTTTTCTCGAGTGCAAAAGGAATTAATATTTAAGTTCTTGAATCCTAAACAATGAGTCTGAGGACCTTTTTACCCTTGGTTCTCTCGGTCTCCCTTCTCCCATCCCATGCTTATAGATCAGCGGAATCTGAGTCTATTGCCCTTGAAGAGCATAACAAAGGTCAAAGTCATTCTCTTATAGTTTTCCAATCATTTGGGATACAACTAGAAGTGTCAGTAAAAATTGAGATGACTTCTATCTGTTACTTCCTTCTCATCTAAGTGGACAATCATACCAAGAATTATTCAAGCTCAATTTTCTCTTCAAAACCTGTTTTGATTACTGCATAATGTTTTCTGATGGTCCAAGGATCTTATGTTAACTCCCCAAATGAACTTGGAACACCTATTTGATTCCAGTTAAAAAGATAGCTCTATCGATAAATGTGCTTCAGTGGAAGAAATGAACATAGCATTATATGTATTTATCTTGCATGTCATGACTTCACTGAATCTGATGCACTCATGTATCTTTTTAGGGGGGCCACATATCTCAGTTTGCCAGGGACAGTCTTAGCTTATGTCTACTGTCTCAGCATAATTATTAATGGTGCCCCTTTCACTTTCTAGAACACTGTGGTTTAGATGAGAAGTTGTAAGCTTACCTTATTTTAGAAGCATTTTATTGTGCTGGTTGAATAATATGGGATGTCTTTAGTTTCTAGGTTCTAGGCAGGCACCATTCTTTTGTGAACAATTTACCCTGTTGTGGAGCCTTTAAAAGAACTTTTCTTATAGCTCATATTTTTCTGAGACCTATGAACAAGAGTGACTGACCCTCTTCTTGAGAAAGAAATGCTCTCAAACATCCCCACCTCCGAACACCTACATGAGTGGTTAACACACATTTTGTAAATGACCAGATAGTAAATATTGCAGTCTTTGCAGGTCATAGTCTCTGTCTCAACGACTCAACTGTCCTGCGATAGCATGGAAGCAGCAAGACAATATGTAAACCAATGGGCATGATTGTGTTCCAACAAAACTGTATTTGCAAAAATAAAAGGATGGCAGGATTTGGTCTGTGGGGTGTAGTGTGCCCCTAATCTAGCGGTTTAATAGTTTCTCCTGATAACTGACTAAATGGAATCCATATTTCCAGATTTCTTTTCAAGTGTTAAAAGAAGCCAAATACAGACAGTCAGCCCTAGATTGTAACTAATTTAATGGACAGACACTCCCTATTTCTTACAGACAAGGCTCTTACTTTTTCTGTCATCGACACATCCTGTTTAATTCAGTGAGTTACCATCCACATTCAATCTAAAGATATACAGTGAAGATGCTCCCTCTTTAAATAAGTCAACACAAACGTGTGTCCTTCAAGGGCTCTTGAATTGACAGGCAGCTAGATTTTCTTGTTTAGGTGTTTTAAAAATGGCTTTGTTTCCAATATGTATTACAAAGAAGTTTCAGGAAAATTTCATTTTATTCTGTATCTCCTCATGCTTTCCTACAGTGGGGACAAGGGCACAAATCTACCTTTGGGAGACGCTTCTGAAAAGCATAGATAAACAAGGTTGCATAGAGGAATTCAAGAAGGGGAGAATTGAAAATACCCTCATAGTTAGAACACAAGAGAAGTCCATTGCCTTTAAATTGAAACAGAAGGAAAGAAATGATGGAAAGCCTTAAACAGAATTAAATAAATGCTCAAACTATAATCAGAAAGACATCAAAGCACTGGATTGTTTTCTTGCCATGTTGAGAATTGAGATGATATGGGATAATGCACAGTGGGTGTGAGTACGTGTGCGTTCGGGCATGTGGCTGAACAGGAATTAAAATTAGACAGCAGCAAAATGTTAAGGCCAAGATACCGGACATATTAAGCAAAGAAATGTATTCAGTAGATGTAAATAGACAAAGTGTGACATGCTCTAAATGATGATGAGTTGATGAGCTCTTTGCTGTCTGACCTGGAATATCAAGCCCCAATCAGAAATGAGTAGACTGTGTCTCCTGGAGAGGTAGACACTAGTTGCAGCCTGGGGAAAGAGGAGACATAAAAGCAGATCCAGATTTGCCTTGCAATGACAGCTGCATATTAATCTAAAGAATTTCTAAAAAATCAAAAAGACATTTTTCAGCAAAATACACCCCTAGAGCCTCAATCATAAAGCAGGGGAATAAACTTGAAACAGGATTGATTTCATCTTAAAGGGAGTATTTCTTTGAAATGCTACCAACTGTAGTTGTCTTATTTGGTTTTCAATCCTATAACAAAATTGTGCCATATTGTGTCAAATAAGAAGATAATATAACGGCTTTAAACAAATTTTGTAATTAGGGTTTCCATCAAAAGTGCATTAAATTTGCGTGAATTTGGGAAGTTATGCCATTGAATACTAAGTAGCTCTAAAGATCAAGCTTCATTTTTCCCTTCAGTTTTAAGACCTTGACTCTTACTGGGTTAGATGTGTCTAATAGAAGTTACAGACTAGAAAGGCCTCTTAAATTTTAGTTGTTTGGTATTCTCTTTAGAAAACACCAGGCACTGCCCTGGAAGAGGCTGAAGATATTTAGGTATGAAAGAGATATCTATGGTCTAATGCCTCATTCCACAGACCCTAAAGTATAGTCCTAACCTTTCAGCTTTCATTGGGGCATAGCTCCCAGACACATGAAAAACTGGGTTGCTTGTGCTAAGGGAAGAGTTAACAATTGGATCCAATTTGTCTTGATTTTGACAAAACTATCTTTCTAGCATTTGGAGAGGGAAGGAGAAGAATAGTTTAGAAAGGCCTTGTAGATGTACAAAGGCCTGAGTTTCAAGCCGTAGTCGAGCTCTTACAAATTTGGGCAAAGCATTTCCTTCTCCAGGCTTCAGTTTACTCATCTACAAATTGGGGGAAATTTTAGTACCGCTTTACTATGTTGTCGTGAGAATTACGGGTATCTAAGATGATGTATGCAAAGTAAAGAGCCCCAAGACTTACGCATAATAATGGGTCAATAAAATATGGCTGTTGATAAAGACCCCAAAATCAGAACTAACTAAAACCATTTGGGTTTTGAGTCAGCTTGGTGGGAACTAAATGTGAGAGATGTTTTCTTGCAGGTGACTTAATTTTATCAGCACCAAGAACAGGATTAATAATCTTGACTGGATTTGAGAAGACAGGGGATGTGAGAACAGAGTTAAATGACTCCACACCCTTTTACACTCTTCTTTCCAGAATTTTTTTTTGTCACCGGGTTGTTGCAGTCAAAATATTTTTATTGTAGTCTTTTGGTATAAATTTGCTGTGTATTCAAGCTTTCAATGCACAAATTTAGAAAGCAGTACGACATCAACATATTTCTTCTTTCCTGTGCCTTTTTACATGTTTCCATGGAAGAAGGAAAATTTTGGAGCTTTCTATTATATTTTCTGTTTATTTAAAAAGTACCTTGCATGCAAAGTCCCTGGAAGAGTGATAATTTATCCTTTATCTCTTAAGACTTGATTCACTTTAAACAAATCTTTTTAATAAATGTACTGTAGCACAAAGTAAACTGTGCATGCCATTTGTCACATACACATTACACGAACCTTGAAGAATAAATAAGTCAATGAAAACTACCCAGGGAAACACAAGAAGAAGTGAGAGGAAGAAACCCGAGCAGGCATAGCCTTCACTGGGCACTAAGGGCATGTCACATCCTACACTAGGGACTTTATGCAGCCTCACAGCAGTCTTATGAAGCTCATGCCTCCATTTTATGGATGGGGACACTGAGAATCAGAGACTTGAGTAATCAGCCCAAGGTCACATAACTACCAAGTGACAGACCTGGGATTTAAACCCAGGCTTTCCACACTTCCCACCCAAGTCAAATATCCATTAGCGTCTATTCCATCTTGCAAAGTAACAGTGTATAAAGCTGACCCTCTCCCTTGAGCTCCACTAGAAAAGTGCTGCATCTACCGCCTTAATGAGCAGTGGGAACAGGAGAAAAGAGCGTCTTCATAGCAGTGTTCTCGAAGTTTGGTCTCCTGACCAGCCGCATCAGCATTTTCTGGGAACTTGTTAGAAGTGCAAGTTCTTGGGCCCCATCCCAGATCTCCTGAGTCAGAAACTGTGGGGTGGAGACAGCAGCTGTGTTTCACAGGCCTTCCAGGGGATTCTGATGGGTGCTGACATTTGAGAACTACCACTAGACCTCCCATCTTCAAAATATCAGGTGTAAACTGCATACCTACCATTGGCCCTGCCTTTCCAATCAATGGCCAACAATTGAGCTTACCCAGAAGGGCAGCAGTGAGAATAATCCTATGAGTAATGTTGAAAATACTTCCATGTAGAACCCAACATTAGCTTTTGGTTTCTCAAAAAAGTTGTACAAAATACACTCTGTCCATTTCCGACAACAGCATGGAAGCATTTTAATTAGTCTACCCTGGAGGAAATAGAGATGTGCTCATTAAGTAATTGCTCTGATTACCAGTGGGCAGGGGTGTACATTGTCTTCTGATGCATTTGTTAGGAGTGAGCGGTACTGCTAAACTGAAGGCTTCTTACAGAGGGTGTTAACTTAAAAGGACTCCAGCCAGCCTTGTGGGGGGAGAGGGAGGTGGTATTGATGGCAGGAATAGTCACAGAGCCACACACACACACACACACACACACACACACACACACTTCACACTGTGCAGGCTGATCGATGGCTGGTATCCCAGGAAAGTGAGCATTAATATTCCTGATACTCCCTGAAAGTTCCAAGAAAATAACAAAGCCTGGTACTTTTCTCTAAGTTCCCACTGCACAGGGTTAAATGTCTCCATTTTAATGAAGGTGACTCAGCCCAGTGACAAGACTCAAATTCTATGGATATAAGAAACTGAGGTGAATACTACTTATCGGAATGTCCCGTCTTACAACTGTGGACATCTAATCCTAGCACACATTCAGTTCTGCTAAGGAGTCTGAGTAATGGTACCACACACTCCCAGAGATGGAAAGGAACTCTGAGACTGTCTTTCCAACTGTGCTCCCAACTAAAGAGCCCCTTCTATGACAGCTCCATCCCAGCATCATTTGGTGTCATTTTTCTGGAGCCACACGGATTGGATCAGGTCTTTGCCAGCTGGGCCCAGACTTTTGGAGCCAAACACAGAAAAGGATGCTGGACCCAAGCCACAGAGGCCCGTTCCATGGATTATGGTTCCCAAGAGCACCCTAGCAAGAGGGAGGAAACAGGCCACAGCTAAGTAGCTAGTCTTTCTGACCTTCAGTTCCAATTTCAAAGAATAAGAATTTAATTGGCTCAGTCCAATCAAATCACCTTGATGAAGTGCCTACTCCTGCCCCAAAGGCAGTCTTCTCAGGGGGCCAGGGAAGAGCAGATTCTCTAGGTGACACAGGATGATGGGGTGACAGTGAAACACCAGATATGACGGTGACTTAAAGACAGTGGTGGATATGTCTGTCTCCTCCATGAGATCATGAGCATCATCACAATGTCTTATTCATCATAATAAAACCACTTTCTAGAGTAGTGGTTCTCAACCTTCCTAATGCTGCAACCCCTTAATACAGTTCCTCATGTTGTGGTGACCCCCAACCATAAAATTATTTTCGTTGCTATGCTGTAACTGTAATTTTGCTACTGTTATGAATCGTAATGTAAATATCTTTTAGTTTTCCATTGGTCTTAGGCGACCCCTGTGAAAGGGTCATTCGACCCCCAAAGGGGTCACGACCCACAGGTTGAGAACTGCTGTTCTAGAGGAATCTCAACCTGCTCGAGTATAAAAATGAATTAATGTAGTTTTTCCAAAAAAAAAAAAGCTATAGACTTTAGGGCTAAAAACAAATATTTCCAATTTCCTCCTTCCAGGCTCATGGTAGAATTTCACCTCCCCACCCTGATGAAATTAGGTATGACCATGTGACTTCTTTGGCCAATAGAATGTGAGCACAAGAAGATGTCACCTCTGGGCAGAATCAGAGCCAGTGTGTGATCCAGCACAGCCATACCCTGTGACATGAGGACTGTGGAAGCGTAACCTAAGATGATGCAACATCAGCTGGTGTCCCTGAAGGATGACAGTGAGCGAGGCCACTGCTGACCCACACAAGTACCATGAAAGCATACTGAATACCTGTTGTTAAGACTCTGAGATTTGGAGGCTGTTGGTGTTAAAGACAAAAATTTCACCAAACACATTAAAAATGGCAAGACATATTTTATCCATGCTACTGCAGTGAGGGAGAGAGACTTCAGTATAAAACTGAGCTCCACTCCAAATTAAGCAAAGACAACTGGAGATTTATAGCCCATGGGCAGTGTGAAGGGGTTAATGGATGGCAAAATTACTAAGAGGGATGTCATGAGATATCAAGGATGGGGGGATTCTCAATAAACTGGCTTAGGAGGACGCTTAGCTAAAACTGGGCTTGGCAGGCCAAGGTTTAGGTCTAATTGAGAAGAAGATTCAGAAGAACCTGAGTCAAGTTTGGTCAAGGAAAGAAATCCTTGTCATTTGTTGCCACAGCCTAGACATTTTTTTTTCCTTTTGAAACCTGTATTAGTTACAAGAACTACTATTACAAAATACCACAGACTGGGTGGCTTAAATAGTAGACATTGATTTTCTCACAGTTCTGGAAGCTCGGAGCCCCAGATCAAGGTGTGGGCAGGTCTGGTTTCTCCTGAAGTCTCTCTCCCTAGCTTGCTGACAGCCACCTTCCTGCTGTGTCCTCACGTAGCCTTTCCCCTATGCACACGCACCCCTGGTGTCTCTCTGTGTATCCAAATTCTCTCTTCTTGTAAGGACACCACCAGTCATATTAGACTAGGGCCCACCATAATAGCCTCATTTAAATTTAATTCTCTTTTTACAGACCCTGTCTCTAAATAGTCACATTCTGAGGTACTGGGATTTAGGGCTTCAACATGAACTTGCGGGGAACAGAGTTTAGCCCATAACAAACTCCAATTTTGCTCTCTTCAGTTTTTCTACACTGGCTCTAGTTCTGCTCTCTCTATTCCCAAGAATGTGCTGAATACTTTCCCGCTGATGTCAGTCATCTAAAGGCAGAACCTTCTTTCAATCGGGTCCTACCAGTGCTGAGAACTATATAGTTCCTCCTTTCCTTGTCCCAATCTCTATTCTTCCATTGGCATTAGCTTAACACCTACATCACTCAGCGGGCCCCTCATGACCCTAGAACACCTTTGGAGTGACCTTGCTGTTAAGTTAAATCTCCTTCACTCTGTCTTTATTCAATTGATTTTCTGAACCCAAATGCAGTAGTTTATATTCACATTTTTTGTTTATGATTGTAAATGCATATTTATTATCATCCTCATTGGATTTTTCTCTCGTTATTTTTGACTCCTTGTTTGTGGCTTTCAAGAGCTTTTGTATCTTAACGCTGTCATCCTGTATCTTTGCTAGTCTGCTCAGTTTTATGTCCACCGCTGGTTTCATGAGTATGCTTTCTCTGCCTTTACCTAAGCTGTTGGGAGCTCTGTAGAGGTCTAACAGAGCTCTAGGTCACTCTTGGACAGCCACCTGTAAGCTTACTTCTGTTCATTAATCCAGGTGCACAATAGAATACTGGTGAACTCACCACACTGCCCTGTATCCTGCTGACATTTGCATCAGGGGTTCCTTTCCGCTTAGGTCAAAGGAGCTGAAGATGTCCCCCATCCTCTCTGTCTTTTTCTTGGGCTATTGTGTCTTGGCTCACTAGGACCCAGGCCACGTCTTCTTGGCTGCTGGAGGTATGATTTCTCTGTTGGCTCTGACTTAAGGAGCCCATATGTCCTGGATGCTGGGTGCTCGGCAGTCACTCAACTGGATCTGTCCAAGAGGAACTCAAAGAGGACCCCTTGGGTAATCCTGAAGCTCAGGTAAATCTCAGTTCTGACAGTAGGCTGAGCATTCTGAAGGGATTTCCCATCACCAGGGGTCCTTGGCACTGTATTGTGGCCATTCTCAAATCCACATAAATGGAATAAAAACAGTCTCAATTTAATCTGCTGCTCCAGCCCCTGCGAGGACACAGCTGGTGAGGGTGTGCTGCCTCTATTCACAAGCCAGTCCCTTCTCACCAGCCTTGCAATAATTTTGTTGTCTTTGTTATTCTATATCCTGCAGTGACTTCCCTGAGTGCATTGAGTGATTAATTTAGCTGGTGTCACAGGCTACAACATGTTGATATAAAGGGGAAAAGAAAGAGAAAAAGGGAAGTAAGGAAGGGGTGAAAGGCTGCTTTGGCAAATGCACACGGGAGCCAAGCTCCAGCCCTTGTACAAAACACTTCATTGGCCAAAGCGACCCCATGACATTGTTTTTGTGAACATGAGTATGAACTTCTGGATGGTCGAGTTCCAAAATTCAAAGCCTGAAACTCTCTCAGGGCTTTCTCACTTTCCCCGCTGCCTCTGAAACATCAATAGATTCAGGAAATAATGAAAAACAAATCAGAAATAAAATCAGAACTTGAAAACCCATGGTTCTTTATAAAAAGGGCTTCTACTGTTCAAATGCCAATTTAGAACAGAGCGAACTTCAGGGTCTTGAGTGAAAACAAACTCCAGGTCTTTTTGCAGTTTTGACACCCAATATAACCCTTTAATTCCTCTTGGCTCATGAAGTTGAGAAGGGCTTATGTGACCATGGATTTTTGAGACATCTTATTGTTCACCAATTCTAGGTGGAAGCTTGTCTGCACATGTGGTTGTCAATATTGGTGAGGGAGCTCATCTAAGTGATAATTGTATCTATAGCCCTTAAAAGGTAGTTTGGTGGGGGGTTTTTGCTTTTGTTTTTGTTTTTGTACCATGGAAAGAGTTTAATTTCATAATAACTAAACCTCTGATAATAGTTCTGTGAATCACAGAAAGCCTTCTGTCATACAGTTTTCACCATCTAAACCCAACCCCTCCCTCACCATTTTGTAACCTGGCCTTTAAATATTGGGTTAAAAAGTACCTAAAGAGAGGATGATTTTTTTTCACACTAGGCTTTGATTTTGACATTTTTGTACTTAAAATAATGTTAAAGAGCTAGCTGGAATAATTTCCATTAAAAAGTGATACAACTTCATTAAAGAAAATATAAAAAATATCTTCTAAAAAGTCACCCCAAATCCCACCACGCAGAGATAACCACTGTTAACATATTTCAGCTAAGGTCACAAATGTATGTATGTGGATGTATATTTGTATAGTACTTTATTCTAAAAATGGGATAATGCTGTACATATTAGTTTGTGACCTATGTTTCTCTCCTTAATGAATTATAGGCATCTTTTCATGGCATTTAATTTTTTCTACATTATTTTTAACATCTGCACAGAATTAATTTAATTGATGGATGGGGTAAAATGAAACATGTTTTGATTTAATTTAAAAAGAATGAATAATAGAGACAGTAAAAATCACCTAAATTTCTCCCACTTAAGGAAAACCATTGTAAAACCTTTGTATGAGTAACTTTCCTGAGGGCTCTCTGTACAGTATTTTGTGCTCTATGTGGTGTATGTAATCTGCTTTCAAGCACTTGTCAGTGGGTCAAGGAGAAACTTACAGGTTCATAAGTGTAGAACTATATCATCATTTTAAAGGGCTACATTGTATCCCAGTGTAGTAGGTATCATTATTTACACAGCAAATACCTGGTTGATGAACATTTAAATTGTTTCCGTGTGTGTGTGTGTGTGTGTGTGTGTGNCACAAATGATTGTTAAGCATCAGATTATGAGACTGATATGACTAGTGTGTGTGTGTGTGTGTGTGTGTGTGTGTGTGAGAGAGAGAGAGAGAGAGAGAGAGAGAGAGAGAGAGAGAGAGAGAGGTTCTAAACAACACTGTGATGAACATCACTTAGATTTTATCAATTTGAACTTGAATGACTATTTCTTCAGAGTAAATTCCTAGACAAGGGATTGCTGGAATAAATAGTACACACATTGTGCATTTTAACTACTAAAGTGACGTTCAGAAAACTATTCATTTTTGTCTCCACCAAATAGTGTGTGAAATAACTGATGCTAAACAACACTGAGTTTCATTAACTTAAAAATTTGATTTTTGTCCCTCTTCTGTGTGAAAAATGAAATTTACTGTTTAGTGTGGTTGAAATCTTTTCATGTGTTGAATGTTTAACTTCTAAGAATTGTTTGTTTATGATCTACACTTTTCTTTTTACTTAGTGATTTTTAAAACTATTTAATCAATGGTATTGACATGTGATCTATCATTTGTCTTACAAATATTTTTCTCATTTTGCTTGTCTTTCAACTTTGTTTATATTTTTAACTGAGTCAACGTGTACTTGTAGTCAAATTGCTCAATTTTTATGAGTTTTCATTACATGATTAGAAAGGTCTTTCCAAATTCAAAACTATAAAAAATTATCACCATCTTTCTCAAGAACAGTAATGTTTTTTTTATTACATTTGAAACTGATCCATTTAAAATTTATTTTGGTGTACCCAACTTTATTCTAACTGGTCATCCAGTTATGTCAATACTATTTATTGGATAATTCATCTTTTTCCTATTAATTTGAAATGTTTATATATTATAAATTCCCATGTTTTAGAATTTATTTTTAAAATAACTTGTTTTTATTGCAAAAAATAATATATGCACATGTTTAAAAATGACACATCAAAAAGTACATACAACAATAAGTCTCTCTCTCACCACCAACCTTTGCCAATTCCTCAGATCCCAAACCTAGAGGAAACCATTTTCCAGAAGGCTCTGGGCATATACAAGAAAGAGAGCTGTGTGTGTGTGTGCGTGTGTGTGTGCGCGCGTGTGTGTGTGTGTGTGTGTGTGACACAAACATAATAAATACTAGCATGCATATATATGTATCCTGTTTTATTTTTACATAAATTAGAGCACACTACATATACTGCTTGGCATTTAAACTAAACAGTATATATTGGAACTCTTCAAAAGATCAACAGAACTACCTCATTTTTAAAATAACTGCATAGTATTCCATTGTATGTAAGTACCATAATTTGTTTAAAGAAATAGCCTGTTTGTTGACAATTTTTTCAATCTTTTCCAAAGACCACCATGCTATCATGAACATCTTACCTCATACTTTCTACACATGTGTGAATATCATATGGGACAAAGTCTCCAAAGTGTCAGCTGCGGGACCAAAAGGGTATGTGTATCTTATATTTAGTAGGCAGTACCAAATTTTTCTCTAAGGAGGGCTATCTTAGTCCATTTGAACTATAATAACAAAATATTTTGGAGTGGCTGGCTTCCACATAACAAATGTATTGCTCATAATTCTGAAGGATTTCTGAATAAATCCAAGATCAAGTCACCACCATGGTCAGGTGAGAGCGCTTTTCCAAACTACAGACCTCATATCCTCACAGGGCGGAAAGGGGAAGGCATTTCTGTGGAGCTGGTTTCATGACGGCAATAATCTCATGAGGGCTCCATCCTCATAACCTTAACACTTAATATCATCACATTGAGCATTAGGAATACAACATGTGAATTTGTGGGTCACACAAAAATTCAGACCATAGCAACGGCAACTCAGTTTATATTCCTATCTACAAGGAATGAACGTGCTTAGATCTTTGCCCCAGTATCTTATCTTTCTCGATCTGAAGTTTGCAAAATATTGCCTAGTTGTTAAAGTGAATTTCTCTTATTAGTGAGATTGAGAATCTTACATATTTATACTTTTTTTAAAATGTGAATTCATTTTCCTGCTCCTCATGGTCCTCCTATAAAGAGAGAACTCTATATGTTAAGAAAATTCATCATTTGTCAGTAATATGTTTTAAATGTTTCTCTGGTTGGTCATTTGTCGTTTGTTTTTTTTTTAAGATTTTTATTGGGGAATTGGGGGAAGGGGAGCAGATAAGTTGCTGTCATTTTGTTCCTCAGTCTAGTTGTGGAGGACGTTGCTTCACTGGTTCAAGTTGGCACCATCATTGCGCTCTTCCCGGGCAAGGCAGATCAGTCGCTGGCTTCTGGACGGCTGCTCACTGCGGCTGCTGGCTGCTCACGTTGGCTGCTGGCTACACACAGTAGCCCATGGTAACCCACCTGCCGTATTCAGCGACTCACGGCAGCCCAGCTCCAGGTTGAGCTGTTGTTCAGCATCTTAGCTGTAGAGGGCAGTGCCACTGGCCCTCATATGTGGGATCCGAACCGGAGCCCTCTGGCGTCCCAAATCAGCTCTTAACCAATGCGCCACTCGGCCAGCCTGGTCATTTGTCTTTTGACCATATTTATGGTGTTATTTTTGCTGTGAAGAAAACTGAATTTTTAGATAGTGAAATTTATAATTCTTTAACTTTATGGCTTCTGGGTTTGTTTCCTAGCTTAGAAAGGCTTTCACCATTTCAAAATTATAAACAAACCTCGTGTTTGCTTCTATTACTCCAATGGTTTCATTTTTAATGCTTAAATCCTTGATTTATCTTGTTATTAGAGGAGTACTGAGTAATTTCAGTTTTATTCTTTTCCCAGAGGTTTAGATAGTTTTCCTAAAACCATTTCTTGAGAAATCTATTTTCCCTATTGATTTAAATCATGGGTTTGTCTTATACAGAATTTCCACATAAAGTTGTCTATTCCTAGATTCTCAATTCTGTTCCATTGGTCGAATCTTTCGAGTCTGTGCTGATACTGCACAGTTTCCATTCTTGTAGTTTTATAATACATTTTAATATATGGCTGAGCAAGTCTCCCTTAATAGCCTTTTCCTACTTTTTCCCACTATTCTTGACAAGTTCCAGAATAAACAAGCAACACACAAAGAAAACAAAATAACTCTAGCAGGTTTCCTATTGATATTGCATCAAATATACAGATAAATTTAGGAATAACTTACATCTTTACATTATCAAGTCTTTCTGCCTATTTACTGTCTCATTTCCTGTCCTTTATTGGTTTTAGAATTTTCTTTATATACTTCCTGCACATTTCTTACTGAATTTAATTTGAGATGCATAATGGTTTTGCTGCTGGTGTGAATGGTATAATTTTTTTCATTAAAGTTTCTTTTAGATGTTGTTTGTCTATTTAAAGCAAACTTAAGTGAGACTTTTCCTTGTCTCACTTCAATACTGATGTTCTTACTTTTATAGAGAATTCAGATATGTAACCACCACATTATCAAATAGAGTCATGGACATGACCCACTCCAAACCCCAACCGGGTGTGAAGTGATGAAGAAATGATAGGAAACACTTACCAAGCTGATTGTTAAAATATAGATAATGGACAATCAATTTAATCTTCGGGTAATTGTAAAGTTTTAGAGTTTTTATAATTTAACATAAAAGCAAAGGACAGTCTCATTCTTAGCAGAGGACAATAACTTAATATGAATCAATGCTGGTGACCAACGCGCTACGAACATTTTGTCACTGACTCCTGCCCCCTCTTCCCCTTCTTCCTGCCTGTGTCAGAGATGCTTTCTCTTAATGCATTCAAAAGAGCTATTCTGGGACTTGAGTCACCTTTTTCTCCTTGTGTCTCTGCAACAGACACAATCCATCAACCTCCTATCATACACAAAAGAAAAAAACCCACTCTCCAAGATAGCAAGGCAGTCACTTGGTACTGTGTGTTATCATAAAGGCTGAGCCTAGGTCCTCTAATGTTTCTGAGTGTGAATTCTCAGGCACCTCAGATGCCCACATTTGGTGCCCTGGCTGGCTCAGTTTAAAACAAAGCACTTGACAAATTGTGGGGTGCTAATTATATTTAAATTAGCGGTGGGCCAAAGTCCCACAGAAACCCAAAGAGCAGCCTGTTTCACAGGTTCTGCTAAGAAGTCATATGGACTAACTCATAAGTATTGCATCCTGAATAAGAAGACTATACCCTGAGCCTAATGTATGTCATAGATCTTCATATCAGTAACTGAAGTAGTAGATGCTAATTTGGCTATGGTCAGAAGCAAGCCCTCCTAATCATGAGAGAGATTACAGGAAAAAGGAACCGTATGATTATGCAACTGGGTGGGGGAGGCCTGCTATGAAGAGGAATCCTAAGAAATACACTTTACAAAAAAATTATTCTTTATGAAAAGGAAATCTGACTTTTAACCATGGGTTAGACCATCTTTCTTTGAGGACATAGCTGTCCCACTGCTAATTTGCAACAGTTCTATTGCCCAATACACAAGAGGATTGACAAAGCCTGGAGATAAATCATAACGTCCCCTGAACTGAAGATTCATATGGCCAACCACCTGCTTGACATCTCCACTCAACTTTAACAGGACCAAAACTGAGCTCCTCTATTCCCTCAAACCTGCTCTTCCCACAGCCTCTCTACCCAGGTGATCCAACTTATACTTGATGCCTCTTGTTCTCTCACAGGCCATGTCTGATCCATCAGCATATCTGGGTGGATTTACCTTCAAGCTGTCTCCCAAATCAACCACTCCTCACATCCACACTGACACTACCCAGGCCCAAGCCGCTATCATCTCTCCTACACTGGGCTCCTAGCTGGTCCATTCTCAACAAATGGCCAGAGTAATGCTGTAAAAACTAAATATGTTCATCATTTCTTTGCTCAAAACTCTCCATTGGCTCCCCATGACACACAGAATGAAAACCAAGGTGCTTATCATTTCCTTCAGAGCCCCACTCACCCCTGTACTACCACACTCATTCATTACACTCTCCTCCCTGTATCCACTAGAATCACCTTGCATCGCCGATATTCCTGAAATGCACCAGGCATGTGCCCATCTCAGCCTTTGCACTTGCCATTCCCTCTGCCCAGAACATTCTCTCCCTCTATCTGTTGGGTTTCACTATGGCTCACTCTCTCACCACCTTAAGATCTTTGCTTGAATGTCATGTTATCAGTGAATCCTTCTCTGGACATGCTGTTTAAATGTGCAACTCAACCTTGCCATTTCTTCTCCTTCTTCCCTGTTTATTATTCTCAGGTTTCAGCACAAATATATTTCACTTTCTATTTATTAATTTTTTGCCTGCTGAAGTAGAAGGGAAGGATTTTTGTCTGATTTTTTCACTGATATGACCCTTGTACTCAGAACAGGAAAAAGTATTGTTTTACAAGTTGTGTGTGTGTGTGAGTGTGTGTTGGATATTGATATGAAAGTGATTGCTTACTGTAGATGTACTCCAAAGAGCTCAAAAGCCACTTGTGGCAACTTATAAGTATTACCAATATTCATATTTTCTCCTCCTTCCTGGTAACACAGATAGATCATTAAGTGTCTTCTGTAGTTAGGTATCTATATGACTGAGGTTTGGCCAAAGAAATATGAACAGAAGTGTCATGTATTCCTTCCAAATTTGCTCATGAAAACTTTCCAAACACGATCCTTGCTTTTCCCCCATCTGTAACTGAATTAAGAGCCCAGAGGAAGGCGGAGCCACAAGACGGGAGGAGCCTGGGCCCCTGAATGTACACATGAAAGGCTACTTGCTCATTGACTCACACTGAACTGTGATAGGGGTAAAATATAAACCATTTGTATTAAGCCACTGACGTTGGGAGTTTGTTATAACACCTAACTTTACTTATTCTAAATAACACAGGACTGATAAAAGGGTAAACTCTAAGGTGAGGTGTAAACTCTAAGGTGAGGTGTTCTATTCCTGTCTCTAGTCTTATTTCAGCTCCTTTAAAACACAGCACTCAGCAAGCACTAACCTCCATACCTGTAGAGTACTTATGAGGCTTAGCTTTCCTCACAGCATAGCTGCACTTCTGTGCTTTAACTATGACTCAATCTTCCAGTTGGACCTTGGCTTTCTGTTCAATCATGTTCAGACTATTACTTCATGCCTTGCAGTAACTGAGTCCCATCAAGCCGTGGGACCTACCCAACAGCCAGCCCTTCCCCACCAATCTCTTATAGGTCCCTGGACATGATCCGTGATCTAATTCAGCCTTAGGATGTAAGCAATATCTAATAAAAAAAATTATTTTTGATGAAAGTTTTAGTGTATGTGAGAACATTCTCTTTCCAAGAAAAGAATCTGAATAATTACAATAGTAACAATGAGTAACAATAGTTAGCATGTACTAAGTGTCTACCATGAGGTATATATTATCCTTAATTCTCACAATCATCCAGTAAAGTAGACATTATTACACCCATTAAAAGGTAAAGAGATTGAAGCTCAGAGAGGTTGGAATTTGCCCCAGGTCACACAGCTAAAATGTGCCAAGGCCAAGACTTGAACTCATGTTTGCCTGATGACCAAAATCACACTTTTTCTACAATATCATTCTCCTTCCTGAAGACAAAAAATCACAAATGTCCAATAGCAAGAAGTTTAGATTTCAATATTGAAGAGACTTCTTTGGAGCCCTAAGACCATAAGAGTGTACCTGTTCATGGAGGTCCCCCTATGGACTAAGTCATGCTGAACTTTTAGTCTATCTGTGGTTTGTGGGAAACTAGGGAGAGCAGATCTAAACTAAAGAGCTCAGTGGAGGCTGCAGCCACCATTTGCTGTGCATGTGGCAAGGGAACCCCAAACTTCCAACTAAGTGGAGAGCCCAGCACAGCTCTCTGAAGCTTGTGTAAGGAGCTGGGAACTAACAGCAGCAAGTGCGGCCATCAGCGGCTCATTCCAGCATAAACAGAACTGGCCAGATTATGTCTGTAGACAAGAATCTAAACCAATGGTCTTTGATGGGGACACTCATGACAATCACTGAGGAATGGGAAGAAAACATGAGAACTTCTCTTAACATAGTAGTTCTATTTTAAAATTAAGATTTTCTAACATCAAATCAATAGGCTAATACCAGTCCTCTCACTCTTTCTTTATGTCACACAGGACAAACAGCACACATGACATGTCTTGAGGGAAGATGAGAGTCCCATGGCATAACAAGGTGAGAGCAGAGCCCTTATTGTTCTGCGACCCAATTCAGCTTACATGGCCCTGTTCAAGTGGCGCTATATGTTATGTTACTGGGCTGTATTAGTCAGGGTTCTCCAAAGAAACAGAATCAATAGAATCTATAGAGAAAATAGATGCGAGGAGATTGACTGTAGGAATTGGTTCATGGGGTTATAGAGGCTGAGAAGTCCCCAGTCTGCTGTCTATAGGTTGAAGAGCCAGGTAAGCTGGTGGTGTAATTCAGCCTGAGTCTGAAGGCCCAAGAACCAGGGCAGCCAAGGGTGTAACTCCAGTCCAAGATCAAAGGCTTGAGAACAAGGGGGCTGCTGGTATAAGTCCCAGAGTCTGAATGCCTGAGAACCAGGAGCTCCAATGTGCAAGGATGGTAGAAGATGGACACCTCAGCTCAAGAAAAAGGAAAGAGGGAATTTTCTCCTCCTCTGTCTTTTTTCCCTATTCTCGCCCTCAATGGATTGAGTGATGCCCACCCACATTGGTGACAGTGAATCTCTGTACTCAGTCTACTAAATCAAATGCTAATCTTTTCCAGAAACACCCTCACAGACACACCCAGATGTGTTTTACCAGCTTAAGGGCATCCGTTAACTCAGTTAAATTGACACATATAAAATTAACCATCACGCTGGTGTTAACGAAAACCTGTAACCTGTCTTTAACAAAATCAGTCTTCAAAAAAATAAGAATGTCCTATGGCTTAAAATATTTCTGCCAAAGTGTCTGAACACTGAAGACATATTAATGAGGCCAGCACAGATATTTCAACAAGAAAATGACAGAGCTGATCCCTATCCTACTTTTGGTACCTTTTACATCTGTTTTGATCCCATCTTAAGAAAACCATGAGGATTTACTCAAATATAACAGAAATTATCAAGACTCCTTATCTACCATCATTCCTGATACACCTCAATCCAAGTATATATATTGTTCTTTGAGATATTAACTTATCACTGAACTACATGTAGATAGTTTATAAACAAATTGGGGGTCCTGCCCAACAATCTTTTACTGATAATAAACATCTGACCAAAAAATCTGGCGACCACTGATCTAGAAGACCTTAATCTGGCCCATCCAAGGGCCCTTTCAATACATCTGAAGCCACTCATAGATAGTGAGTGACTAGATCCAGATATTCCATGGGAAATGCCTGGGCCTCTAAAGTTCCGCCTACTCACCCCTCCCTTTGAGCCTCCAGAGCTGCACTAGTGCAGCCCTAATTGCCTTCATAAACACAGGCGAAATCATTTTCAGCTGCCTGGGACTCTGCAGGGCAGATTTTTCTTTTCATCAAACTCTTGCTGTTCTCCATCAAGCATGGTTGGAATGATTTGGTCTTGATTTGGATTCGGAAGCTTCATTCACTTACTGCTCTAAGCAAAATTTAATCAAAATATTTACCTCGATAATTTGGTCCAAAACTTTCCTCCAATGAACTAAGGCAAACTGTCCAGCCAGGTTACTTCAGAAAGCCCTAGAGCATAGTGGAGCTGTGAAAAAAAAAGGGGGAGGGTGCAGTCGAGAGGGGGAAGCCACATGCTGTCTAGATGCAGTCAAAAGTATATACAACATTTATTAGCTAAAGGACCACGAAAAGCATTCTAATCAGTTGGTTTCCTCTCATTAAATGTTAATTAGTTCATATAAGCTTCCTGCATAGGAAAGAATCAGGTACTTAGCAAGCATTAGAAAAGAGGCAGGTCACACAGGGAGTCTGGGGGAAAACAGACAGGGCAAGGACACTGTTACTTCTCTGGGTGACATTTGTGTTTGAAGGCGCATGTGAGCTTCTTGAGGACGATCCAAAAAGTCTGCCAGGAACAAACCCAGGCTAAAATTTTTACTCTGGTAATAAGTCTTTGAAACAACATTTGTTGAGTTTTAAAAACACACTGAATGGGATTAGCTCCTAAACCAAATACTACAACTCTATTTAGATACACCGTTTAAACCCACAGAACAGGATAATCATATCATATTAAATAGCCTTTTATTTAAATAGTTTTAGCATGCTGGCTTAGAAGCCACTTTGGTAAAATGCTATAAAAATAAGGGAAAGAAAACTAAAGGGCTGTGTGGACCACAAAATCATTAGAAGAGATTTGGCAATAGATTGTGGGGTCATAGATGTCTGGGGCTAGAAGGGGCTGCAAAGACCACTTCCTGAGGCTGTCATGCAGCCAGTTCACGAGAGTGTGGCTTCACCACACTTATGGCAGCTCTTGTTCTGATGGGCCAGTGCCAGACCCCAAGAAGTTGCTAAATATCATGAATATCAGTTCTGATAAGGTCTGAAACACTCATTTCACAGATTAAAAACACAGTGACTCAGAGAGATAAAGTGACCTGACCACACTACACATCTTGTTAAGAGAAAAATAGATCTTGGACTCTGAACTTGAGCCTCAGTGTAGAGTGCCTCTTTGGTGTCGCCCATACTACCCTCTTGCCCTGAATGTCATTGCCATTGTTTTGTACAAACTGATGACTCAACAACCACCTTTTGACACAGTGACAAGGGCTGTTAAGCAGATTGGGCCAATGCTTTGATAACAGGTAAAAGAGCTATAAATTGATATTTTTAAAAAATAGTGTCAAGCACTTATCAAGTGCTTAGCCCTATTAATTAGTTATGATTATTAATTCCACTTAACAGAGGGAAGAATTGAGATATAGAGAGGTTAAGTAACTTGCTATGGAGCAGACTTCTAAGATGGCCCCCAACTGGTAGTCACACTGTAGTTCCCTTCTTTTGACTGTGGGTTGGACCCAATGTCTCACCTCAAACAAATAGAATATAGCAAAAAAGTGATGGGATATCGCTTCCATGGCTAGGTTACAAAAGCCTGGGATATCAATCTTACTAGCAGATTCTTTTTCTGCTGGCTTTGATGGCTACTATGTTGGAAATGCCCATGGGGCAGGGAACTGAGGGATACCTCCAGCCAACAGCCAGTAAGAAAGTTAGGTTCTCAATCTAACAATCTTCAAGGAATGAAACCTTGCCAGTAACTACACGAGTGAGTTTGGAAGTGGATCCTTCCCCAGTCCAGCTTCAGATGAGATCACAGACCTTGGGCCAATGCCTTGGTTGCAGCCTCTTGAGAGACTATGAAGCAGAGGATACAGCCAGGTCATTCCTTAATTCCTAATCCACAAAACCCCTGAGATGACATGTTGTTTTAAGCCACTTTGTTTTAGGGTGATTTGTTATGAACAAAAGATAACTAACACACTTACTCAAGATTACATACTTAGTAAGTGGTGGACCCTGGAGTTGAACCCAAGAAGTCTGGGCTCCAGGATCTATGATCTTAACCAGTTACCCAAAATCTCTAGGTTTTTAAATTTCTAAATGTTCCCTAGATACCACATTACCTCTCACTGACATTATCATCACCATCACTATCACCATCATTATCATCATCATCACTGCTACTATATGCCAAACATCATCCTAGCCTCATTATGTTATCCTCAGAATAACCCTGTGATTTCCCATTTTACAGTTTAAAAAAAAACGAGTCTCAGATAACATGAGTACCTCACCTAGGGTCACATAGAAAATTCAGATCTTGGCCCAGCTGAGTCCAAAATCTATACCATTTCCACTAAACTTTGCTGATTCTCTGTAACCAGAGTTGTATCTAATCAGTTAATGATGCCCTGAGAAATAATTCTTTTCAACATTAGAAAAAAATCTACAACAAATGTTTAGCAAATAATTGATTACAAAAACCAATTGCTGCAGATTTTTCTAACTTTACCATAGTCAATAATTCCATGGAAAATTTCAAGTGAATGTAGGAAAGCCATGGAAAACTGGAAGCCAAAAAGAAGGCTCTATTACACTGTATATAGCACTTCTTGTTAGCAGATACAACAAAGCATGAATTGAAGTAATATCAATTGTATATCATTAAGGTTTTTTTTAAAAGATTTTTATTGGGGAATTGGGGAGGAGAACAGCGTTGGGGAATTGGGGGAAGGGTAACAGACAAGTTGCTGTTCTTTTGTTCTTCAGTCTAGTTGTGGAGGACGTTGCTTCACAGGCCCAAGTTGGCACCATCATTGCGCTCTTCCTGGGTGAGGCAGATCAGTCACCAGCTTCTGGACAGCTGCTCACTGCAGCTGCTGGCTGCTCACGCTGGCTGCTGGCTACACACGGTAGCCCATGGCAACCCACTGCAGCAGGGGTTGCAGCCTAGGCCATCGCCAGCGACTCACGGCAGCCCAGCTCCAGGTCGAGCTGTTGTTCAGCATCTTAGCTGTAGAGGGCAGTGTCACTGGCCCTCATATGTGGGATCCGAACCGGGGCCCTCTGGCGTCCCATGCCAGTTCTTAACCATCGTGCCACTCAGCCGGCCCTGTTAATAAGTTTTTAAGTCACAAAATCTTGCATTACATATAAAATCTTGAATGATTCCCTATTGTACATTAGATGAGAGAGCTCATCCTGCTAGGCATAGCATTAAGGTCTGACCGTCTTAGCCCAATTTAGCTCTTAGCTTACTACTTTCTCCAGCCACCACCTATGAAAATCAAGTCTGATCATGTCATATCAGAGACCTAGAGTTTTGCTTCTAGATTGAACACATTGCTTTACAAAAGTGCAAAATGAATGTTTTGAGGTAGAAGAGAGGGAAGAGGGGAGGAAGGAATGAATGAGGGAGGAAGGAAGGAAGGAAGGAAGACAGGAAGGAAGAGAGGAAGCAAAAGAGGATTTCATTTTTTTCACTCTAGCAATGAATCCCCAAATTCACTAAAATATTCTAATTCTGGCATAAGTGAGTCACAAAGTATCCTGACACACTTTGGTTTACAACAGAGTTCCCTCTGCAAATTAAATAGAGAGAAAACAGGAACATTGTGTACTTGGTAGATCAAGTATTTGACCATGTCTTATACCCTCTGCACTTTTCCACATCCTGTTCACACAGTCCTAAGATCCCTTCCAATTTTGCCCCCATGGTTTTTGGTTTTCTGAACCAGAGTTAAACAAAAAGTACCATATGTACTTTTTTAGGGCAACTGATAACTCTATTAAGTTTGATGTGCTTCTGCTGGTGGGAACAATGGAATAATTAACTACAATGAATTATAATGATCCTAATCATGACCTTTAAAATACTTTCCGGGTTAGCTAGGAAGACACAACCTCCAAAAAATACCATCGAAGTAATGGAGGAACCAGTAGCATCGTTTTACATGGCCCTTGAGTTCACATCATAGATGGGACAATTGGCGTGGTCCCATTCACTGTCACTTCATTAATCGCCAGTTCAGGGGGCTGCTTCTATTTCTGTATTAAGTCTCTGACCTGTGTTGGTTAGGCCAGTGTCACAGTTGTTGTCTTGACAGAGTCCTTCAGGCTTCAGCTGTCAGCCTTCCTCTTCCCAGCTTACACCCTCTTGTTCCTAACTGCGTTAGAGGGAGGGGAACGGAAAATGACCTCAATGGTGTTTCTTTGGCTCAGCAGAATGAAGGCTTGGCTAGAAGAGACAGTGGTGGGGCTGCTGCCCAGAATTCCAAGGGGAAACCTCGCAAAAGCCAGTAGGAAACCTGCCATTCTCTCATTTCTTAGGTCCTAAGTCAGGCAGAAACAGTTATAGTTCAGCTTCGTCCCTTTTCTTTGTGTGATTGCACTTCTTTTCTTTTTCTTTATAATTTGCCCACAACTGATTGTTTAAAACAATGTGCCCAGAACCGTGTAACATTAGAGAATGCAAATACTATTGTCAACCGATTCGTTTCCATCTCCCTCTCAAAATCTCTGGGTTTTCTAAATCCCTAAATGCTTCTCTCCTACCAAGCACCCTTGTTCACGTCCTACAAGTCATCTTTTATGCCTTTTAGGGGCAAACACTATTTAGTGGCATATTTTAAAATGTATTTGGATGGAAAGCTTTATAAAAAAGATTCTGTCCTTTGACCCAGGGAGGCCCCAGGGACTGTCGAGGTGTGTAGAACTGTCTGCCCCTTCACTAAATGGTCCCAGACGGCTATGTTTTTCCAGTTCTTATGTCTGTTTTCTATTATTTTCTGCCTCTTCTTTGCTGCCAATTTATTGTGCCTACTTCATTTCCCACAAATTCTGACCCACAAAATGTGTCTCCTAAAAAATCAATTTTTGTAGTTGGCAGTCAGAAATAGCTAGAATCTTAGCCATCACTATTCACTTTCTGACCCAAGAGTTTACAGTTCACACAAAATGAGATTCTTTAATAAGTATTCCAAGGGACTGAAAAAACAAGGTTGTTTATAAGATATAAAAGATAGTTGCTATAGGACTAAAAACAACCAAAAAAGTACTTATAATAATGGTCATCATCTATATTTAGAATTTTATTTCAAAAATTGATTTGTCTTTTACTCCAAGTCCTGGAAACATCCATATTCATTGGAGGTAGGTTTTCTGTAGTCACATCTGCCCAACTTTATTGAATTTCCTTTTCTTAATGAATCATGAGGGTTGAGTTAAATGTTAAATATCAGTGTTTATACAAGGAACATGCATGTTTGCTTTTTCTTCAATTAAGGAAAAGCTGGTTGACCTTTGTGCCACTGAGCCTTATGCTTGTTAATGGCATGGTTTTCCCATTAACAAGCCCTTCTGGTAAGACCCAGCACACCATCTTAGACCCATACAGAAAGCATGCGACAGTTGGCGTCCCATTAGGTGGCATCTGCAAAAGGAACCCGTGTCCCCAAAATTGGGAGCTGGAAAAGTAGGAAATATCTTATCGTGATGCTAGCGGGTGCTTTTGATTCGGCACGAATGTACACATTAGGATCCTGGGGATGATAAAACTTTACTTTGAAAATTCAGAGTTTGGAGGCAACTTAGTCCAAGTTTAAGAATCCAGCTCCACATAGAATCATCTAAAGAGCTTTTGTTTTCTTTTTTACGTCTTTTGACCCACTTTAACCATTTCTGTTATTCCCCAACCCCTGCCTCTGGCTACCACCAACTAATCTGTTATCTGTACCTATGAGTTTGTTTTTATTTATTTTTTTGTTTTGTTTTATTTTTTTAAAATATTCAACACATAAGAGAAATCACATGACGTTTGTCTTTCTCTGTCTGAATTATTTCACTTAGCATAATGCCCTTGAGGGCCAGCCATGTTATCGCAAATGGCAAGATTTCATTTTTTTAATGGTTGAATAATATTCAATAGTGTGTGTGTGTGTGTGTGTGTGTGTGTATCACAATGTTTTTATCCATTTATCCATTGATGGATACTTAGTTTGTTTCCATATCTTGGGTATTGTCAATAGTGTTGCAATGAACATGGGGGTGCATATATCTTTTTGAGTTAGTGTTTTCATTTTCTTTGAAAAAATACACAGAAATAGAATTACTAAATCACATGGTAGTTCTACTTTTAATATTTTGAGAAGTCTTCATACTGTTTTACATTTCTACCAACAGTGCACAAGTATTCTCTTTTCTCCACATTTTTTATTTCTTGTCTTTTTCATAATAGCCATTCTAACAGGTGTGAGGTGTTATGTCATTATGGTTTAGATTTGCATTTCCCTGATGATTAATTATGTGGCGCATCTTTTCATGTACCCGCTGGCCCTCTATCTGTCTTCTTTTAAAAACGCCTATTTAAATCTGCCCATTTTTAAAATTGGATTTTTTTTTTTTGCTATTGAGTTGTAAGAGTTCTTTATGTATTTTGGATGTTAGCCTTTTGTCAGCTATATAATATTTTCTCCCATTCATAAGTTGTCTTTCTATTTTGTTGATGATTTTCTTACTGTAAAAAACTTTTTAGTTTGATGTAGTTCCACTTGTTTATTTTTGCTTTTGTTTCTTCTACTTTTGGTGTCAGATTAAAAAAATCAAGGCCAACACCAATGCCAAAAAGCTTAACACCTATGTTCTCTTGTAGAAGTTTTATTGTTTCAGGTCTTACATTCAAGTCTTTAATCCATTTTGAGTTGATTTTTGTGTATGGTGTAAGATAGTGGTCCAGTCTTTTTAGATATGGCTATTCAACATTCCCAGTACTATTTATTGAAGTGACTGTCATTTCCCTATTGTGTATTCCTGGCTCCTTTGTTGTTAATTAATTGACCATATACGCATGGGTTTATTTCTGGGCTCTCTATTCTGTTCCATTGATCTATGTGTCTGTTTTTATGCCAATACCATACTGTTTCGATGGCTATCATTTCATAATAGAGTTTGAAATGAGGGACTATGGTACCTCTAGCTTTGTTTTTCTTTCTCAAGATTGTTTTGGCTATTCAAGATCTTTTTTGTTTCCATACAAATTTTATGATTGTTTGTTCTATTTCTGTGAAAAATGTCATTGGAATTTTAATAGGTAGTATGGACTGAATCTGTACATTGATTTGGGTAGTATGGACATTTTACCTATATTAGTCCTTTCGATCCATGAGCATGGAATATCTTTGCATTTATTTGTGACTTCTTCAATTTATTTTCTTAATGTCTGTGGTTTTCAGTATACAGGACTTTCACCTCCTCAGTTAAATTTATTCCTAGGTATTTTTTTAATGCAGTTGTAAATGGGATTGTTTTCTTAATTTTTCTCTGATAATTCATTGTTACTATATAGAAACTCAACAGATTTGTGTGTATTGATTTTATATGCTGCAACATTACTGAATGTGTTTATTGGTTCTAACAGGATTTTTTCTTCTTTTTTAATGGAGTCTTCAGGATTTTCTATACATAATATGTCTTTTGTAAATAAGGACAGTTTTACTTCTTCCTTTCCAATTTGGTTGCCTTTTATTTCCTTTTCTTGCCTAAATTGCTCTGGCCAGTACTTACAATACTATGTTGAATAAAGTGGTGAGGGTTGGCATCCTTGTCTTGTTCCTGACCTTAGGGGAAAAGCTTTCAGCTTTTCACCGTTGAGTATGATGTTAGCTGTGGGCTTTACTAAGGCCTTATTATGTTGAGGTGCATTCCCTCTAGAGCTGCTGTGTTGAGTTTTTATCATAAATGGGTGTTGAATTTTTTCAAATGCTTTTTTTCTGCATCTCTTGAGATGATCATATGATTTTTATATTTCATTTCGTTAATGTGGTGGATCACGCTGACTGATTTGCAGATGTTGAACAAGCCTTGCATCCCTGGAATAAATCCCACTTGATCACAATATGCTCGTATGATCCTTTTAATGTATTGTTGAATTTGGTTTGTTAATACTTTGTTGAGAATTTCTGCATCAAAGATTCATGAGGGACATTGGCCTGTAATTTTTCTTTTTTCTTGTGGAATCCTTGACTGTTATCAGGGTAATGCTCATCTCCTAAAATGAGTTTGGAAGGGCTCCTTTCTATTTTTTTATTTGGAAGAGATTGAAAAAGCTTTGTAATAATTCCTCCTTAAATGTTTGGTAGAATTCACCAGTGAAGCCATCTGGTTCTGAACATTTGTTTGTTGGGAGATTTTTGATTACATATTTAATCTCCTTACTAGTAGTTGTTCTGTTCAGATTTTCTATTTCTTCATGATTCAGTCTTTGTAGGTTCTGTTTCTAGGAATCCATTTCTTTGAGGTTGTCCAATTTTGGCATAATAGTGCTCACAGTAATCTCTTATGATCCTTGTATTTCTGTGCTATCAGTTGTAACATCTCCTCTTTCATTTCTGATTTTATTTATTTGAGTACTCTTTTTTCTTTGTGAGTCTAGCCAAAGGTTTGTCAATTTGTTTATCTTTTCAAAGAACCAGCTTTCACTTTTATTGATCTTTTCCATTTTCTTTTTAATCTCTATTTCACATTTCTGCTCTAATCTTTGTTATTTCCTTCCTTCTACTAACTCTGGGCTGCATTTGTTTTTCGGTTTTTTGGCTGTAAAGTTATGTTGTTTATTTGAGCCTTTTCTTGTTTCTTGAGGTAGGCATTTATTACTATGGACTTCCCTCTTAAAATTGCTGTTGCTGCATCCCATAAATTTTGGTATCTTATATTTCCATTTTCATTTGCCTCCAGGTATTTTTTTATTTCTATTTTGATTTCTTCTTTGACCCATTAGTTGTTCAGTAGCATGTTGTTTAATCTCCACATATTTGTGAATTTTCTAGTTTTCTTTGTGTAATTGATATCTAATTTTACACTACTGAGGTAGGAGAATATACTTGATAGGATTTCAATCCTCTTAAATTTATTAAGACTTGCTTTATTGCCTAATATATGAGCTATCCTGGAAAATGTTCCATGTGCACATGAAAAGGTTGTATTCTGTTGCTTTTGGATGGAGTATTCTGTATATATCTGTCAAGTTCATCTGATATAACATGTAAGGCTGATATCGCCTTATTGATTTTCTGTCAGGATGATCTATCCATTGATATAAGTGAGTATTAAAGTCCCCTATATTCTTGTATTTCTGTCTATGTCTCCCTTTAGGCCTAATATTTATTTTATATATTTAGGTGCTCCTATGTCTAGTACATTAATATTTACAAATACCATATCCTCTTGTTGGGTTGACCCCTTTTTCATTATGTAAGGTCCTTCTATTTCTGTCATTACAGTCTTTGTTTTAAAGCCAATTGTGTCTGATATAAGTATAACTACCCCAGCTTTCTTTTGGTTTCCATTTTCAGGGAATACCTTTTTCCATCTCTTCACTTTCAGTCTGTGTGTGTCCTTATATCTAAGGTGAGTTTCCATCATACATTGGATCTTGGGTTTTTTGTTGTTTGTTTTGTTTTGTTCATTTTATCCATTCAGCCACTCTATGTCTTTTGACTGGAGAATTTAGTCCATTTACATTTAACAAAATTATTAATAGGTATACACTTATTGCCATTTTGTTCATTATTTCTGGCTATGTTTGTAGTTCCTTTCTTCTTTTCTTGCTCTCTTCCTTTGTGATTTGATGACTTTCTTTAGTGGTATGCTTATATTCATTTATCTTTATCTTTTGTGCACCTACTATATGTTTTGACATTCTGGTTGACATGAGGCTTACATATAACAACATGTATCTATAATAGTCTATTTTAAGTTGATGACAACTTAAGTTTGACCTCATTCTAAACCTCAATATTTTTACACTCTCTGGCACATTTTATGTTTTTGATGTCACATTTTACATCTTTTTATCTTGTGCATCCCTTAAGTGATTTTTGTAATTATAGTTATTTTTACTACTTTTGTCTTTTAAACTTCATACTAGTTTTATAAGTGATTAATCCACCATTGTTACTATATATTTACCTTTCCAGTGAGATTTATTCTTTCATATATTTCTGTGCTACTAATTAGCACTCTTTCTTATCAGCTTTAAGAAGTCCCCTTAACAGCTCTTTTAAGGCCAGTTTAGAGATGATAAACTCCTTAGCTTTTGCTTGTCTGGAATATCATCTTTCAGTACTGGAAGATAACTTTGCCAGGTAGAGTCATTCTTGAATGGAAGGTTTTGTTTTGTTTTGTTTTGTTTTGTTTTCAGCATGTTGAATATATCACACCACTCCCATTTGGCCTACTAAGTTTCTCCTGAAAAATCTGCTTAAAGTTTTATGGGGAGTCCCTTGTACATAGCAGGTTATTTTCTTAGGAGAGCTTTTTAAAAATAAGGAATTCTAGGGCTATCCTCAGATCTAAGTAATCAATTTCCTGGGAGTGGAAACTTGGAAATTCGCATTCTAAAAATCTCTTTCCAGCTCCCCTTCACCCCCTCCTCCACAACTTTGTAATGCAACTTGGAGTCACTGCTTCAGGAACCAGTAGTCCCTTATCAAACATGTGAAAGTTCTTTCCAGCACCCCTGAGACGTGTACTTTAATCCTCTATTTGAATACTTCCATAAAATAAAGGGATTCACTACCTCATAAGGTAACCTTTGCCATTATGAGAAATTTCTTCCCTTATAAAGAATCAAAGTCTGCTTTCTTGTAATATCCTCTTATTAGTCTAGATTCTTTCATCTGAACACAGAAAATAACTCTTAAACTCATGACAGCTCTTCAAGCATTTGAGGACGGCTTCTAAATCCTCTTCTCTGAAGAATCTCATTCACTCTCAAACTTTCCTTTACTCATGTTGAGCTAATAACCCTTAAATTGATATTGTTAATCATTTTCTTCTGAATGCCTGGCTTGCATATTCATCTGCCTACTGGACATCACTACATAGTTTTCTATTATGCTTCCATGTCAGTATGTCTGAATGTGTACTAACCATAGTCCCTCTCAAACCCCCTGATCCTCTTTTTTCCCCATTCAGTAAACTAACCTCCCTCTCATTGTCCAAGCTGAGTCCCCCTAGTTTTTAGGGTCTCATTCCTGACCCTTTCTGTTCCTTCAGCCTCCATACTAAGTTTATCATCATCAAATCTAGTCAACCTGGCCTCATAAATTCCCCTTTGCATCTATTCATGTCTTCTCATCTTCATGAACACCACCTTCCTGGTCCAAACTCCCATCACCTTTCTAGGAGTTTATGCAAGATCCTCTCAACTGAACTACTTCCAGATTTGCTTATTTCAACTTGTTCTCAATATTGCCAGAATGCTTTTTCAAAAGCACAAAGCTAATCATGCCTTGTCCCCACTAGTGCCCTTGAAATATTAGTTCAAAGCCCTCAACTTGACCTACAAAGTCCTTCAAGATCCAACCGATGCCCACCTCTTTAGCACTCTCTCTTACCACTCCCTTTGTGTAATCCGCAATGGGGCTACTCAAAGTGAGGCTCACAGGCCAGTAGCATCAGTATTTCCTGAGAGCGTGTCAGAAATGCAACATCTCAGACCACTACCCCAGACTTTTAGAAATAAAATATGCATGTTAACAAGATTCCTCCGGTACTTCGTGTGCACATTAGTGCTTGAGAAGCGCTGTTCTTCTACACGTTAGCTCTGTTGTAACTTTTGAACCTTCAGGCCTATGTTTCTTCTTCCTCAGATATTCTTCCTCATCTCACACTCTAGTATCCATACAGATACCGTTTCCTAGAGAAAATCTCCTGTAATGCCTCATTACTGAGTTAAGTGATTCCTCAAATCTATTTCCCTTGAACCTTCCACATTGTTTCATGATCACATTTGTGTAATTCATTTTTTAACAGTTTATGTACTGTTGTATCCTCAGTGTCTAAAACATAGTAGATGCTCACTATGTGCCTGTTGAATTGATGTTAAATGAATAGTAGGTGCTCATTAAACATGTTCCAAACATTTTGCTGAACTCCAGATGTGCTATGACCTTAGCATTTCCCTGACAATTTGAGACCAGAGATCCTTTTACAAAAGGAAATGAGGTCGGTCTGGTGTTATTTGTTTTTCATAAGCTATTGCCGGACCCTAGTGATCATCTCTTCCCCCTCTCAATGCTCAAATGCCAACTCTGGATAATCTTACAGATTCATAGGCTATTAGAACACAAAAGGGCCATGGAATTTGTGTGATTCAACTTCTGAGTCTATAGATGAGAAACCTAGGACCCAGAGGTTGGCTTTCACAAAGGGGGATATCAAGTTTGCACAGGAGCCCATGAGTCTTTCTCTTTTTGAAAAGGCATATTTGCTTATTCCTAGTATTAGTCTCTCCACACCTCTGGTGCCATTCACAATTCTTCCAACCTACTCAAGAGTCTCTCAGTTCCCTAAAACGTAATCCAGCAACAGATATTTTAATTCATTATTACCAGTCGATATGATCTCTTTATATTTTAGTACACACTTTGGCCTTTAAATACCTTATACTAAGGCAAGATCTAATCATATGTGCAGGATAAAGAGTCTTATGAAGGAGAGGATAGAAGTTAAAAAATCATTGAGGACAACCAACATTAAATTTTCTTCCCATATCAACAGGTTTGTATTTTCTTTCTTTCCTTGCTCTGGACATGACTTCAAAGATTTACTTCTGTCATGCTTGACATTTTTACAACCATCTTTTATATATTTTCTGTCTAATATGGTAGCCATTAGCCACATGTGGCTATTAAGGACTTGAAACATGGTTAGTCCAAACTAAGAGGTGTTGTAAGTCTAGAATACACACTCAGTTTTGAGGACTTAATAAAGAAAATAATGCAAACTAGCTGGTTAATAATTTTCATATTGGTTACATGTTGAAATGACAATATTTTGATATGTTGTGTTAAATAAAATGTTATTAAAGTTAAATTTCCTATGTTTTTACTTTTTTAATGTGATTACTACAAAACTGTGATCGCAAGTAAGAGTCACATTACATTTCTGTTGCAAGGTGCTACTCTTGGCTTTAGTAATGAAGATTGTTCTCTCAGTTTCATAGTCCTTTTTTAAAAAAAACCTCTTCTTTGTAATATGTTTTCTCACATTTTGTACAGATTCTACTAAATAGGATTCAGTCAGGAGTTGCCACATTGAGCTTTGTACATCCCTTGTCAATTTTTCACTAACATACTTTCCTTGGGGTTTGTCAGAAAATCGTTTTTAAATACCTTCCAAAATTCTCAAATCATTTTCCCTTGAAAATGAAATTCTATTACTAAGAATAACACAATAGTGCCAATAATAATAGTGATCATTTGTGGAGGCATTACTATGTGTGGGACACTGTGATAAGTACTTTACATACATTATCTCATTTAATAGTTGCAATAACCAAATAAGGTACCTATTATGATGTCCATTGTACAGATGAGAAAGCTGACATTCAATGAGGTTGTAGCAAAGACTGACTAGTTCTTCCCTGATCCTTTTTTCTCCTTCTCTGCTCATAGCAAGGCCTTTTCCCAATTGTGACAACCGAAAGTGTCTTCACATATTGCAAAATGTCTCCTTGAAGGCAAAATTGCCCCCTTTACCCCCTGTTGAGAACCAGTGGTATAGCGTAGAAATTACTTTTGTTCTTTCCTTTAAATTTGGGTATAAAATTTTTGGCAACCTGTATCAAGGATTTATCAGCCAGACTCTTTAGGCAAGTGAGACTTCCTGCATATCCCCAATAGCTGCACTCTCTGTGCTCTTTGTCCCCGTGTCAGTTACAGGCTCTACTTAGCAACCACTTAATTTTTCTGGCTGGTGAGTCCATGCAAATAATCCTTCATAGCTCTCACACCACTGTTGTTCCTTTTTTCCTAAACACTCTCCAGACTAATGCAAATCCAAAAGTCATAATTGTGAATGGTCTTGCTGTCTACATATGTGGACATCTCCATCCCAGGGGCAGGAACTAACCCAGAGATTTTTTGGGTTGACAGAAGTGCTATGTTTCTGATGAGTACAAAGAAAAAAAGGTCAAGAGACACCTTGATCTCAAAGCTCTGAGCAGGTGTGGATAAAAATTGGTTTATTGTATTTAGTTCAATGTTTTATCATCTAGTCCTTTTACTTACCCACTTATTTTATAGCTAGGAGGTTACCAAAGAAAAATAACTCCAGTATGTATTCAAATGACTTGGAAATCAGGTAGAATCTATTTCTCAGTCTTTTGCCTAATAATGACTGTTTTGAAATGCATGGTATCAGTGTCTGTTACCCATCATGCATTACTTTTTCCTTCTCTCCAGCTGTGTCCTAAAGCCCAGTCATGTGACCCACGAATAGATCATTTCTTCAAGCTCCTTCCCTCAGAATCATATGTATCCAAATCTTCATTTAGCAAGTCCAACACCCTTTTCATTAACAACAAAATATCGTGATCTGGTTAACATTAAGCTGTAAGCTCCACAAAGCAAGGGTCATTGTGTGTATGCTCATGTGTTTGTGTGTATGTTCAGGTGTGTGCATGTGTGAGTGTGCTAAAATATCGACTTTCTTTACAGTAAACTTGGAGTTATGTTATTTGCTATTTTTGCTATTTTTTTATTTGTAGGCTATTTGGTGTAGACAAAGAGGGATCATTTTCTTTCCCTCAGTCCCTTTCAAGTCAAGTGCAGTTGGGAAGAAAAGTAATGATTTTTTTTTTGTAGTCCATTTCCTTTCCAATAATAAGGGCAAATATAGAAAGTTGTCCTGCTGCTTCATGTAGAATTATTTTAAGGCTGTTAAGTTGGTCTACCTAACTTTAATCAGGTGCAGACAAGAGTTTGCTGATCTGTGCATTCTGAAATTTCATTGTTCCTACACAAACAAACTGCCTGGAAACAAGGAAGTCAAACACTTGGAGGGCTGTGCTGTCTGACAAACCAGATTAATAATGAATGAACCCATCTTGTATAATCAGGAAGGGGAGAAATGCTACAAATTAGAAATAAGCGTGTTCTTCATTACAAGTGGCAACAGGATGCTGCTTAGGTTATCACTGGTGCTCAAATTAACTGTGGGGTGCAAGGACCACTTGCTGCCCCTTGCTGTTTCTTACTCTCCCTTGAGAGCCTCTTTCTCAAGGGATTTGCAAAATGAGGAATGCTCAAAATTCAACCTTGGGAGATACATTTGCACCACATGAGAATGACAACTTATTATTTATCTAGGGTGTACAGATATTGTAAATGGGTTACATTTCCATCTTAAATTAAGTTAAAGTTTTCATATTTTCCATATAAATTAGATTAAAATTATTCCAGGATGCGAATTTTTACAATTTCTGGTATTCCCAAGAGATGATTATTCAGAATATTATACGCTTTCAGAGAAAATGAGCTGCACATCTCAGAATCAGGAGAAACTTGTGGGTGTTTTGTTTGGTTTGGACTTGTTTTGTTTTTAACATTTGCCAGTGTTGTGTGCAAATGTGCACATCAAAACCTGAACAGGTATAGAAATGAAACAAAATGACAGATCTCAAGGAAGGAGCAAGAGAAAGCCAGTTAGCATTACCTCACCAACCAAATCTGAAAATGTATTTCTATAGGTAAAAGTGTGGATAGCCTGCACATGTAGGCACCACAAATATCTCATAAAATACCTGATTCAAAAATGGTTTTTGGTGCTGAGACAAACTGACAACATGCTTGCAGATCTCTGGTATTTGTATGGGGGGGGGCGGGTAGAATTTGTATGGGGGGAGGAAGAATTCTACAAGCTTGTGGCTCTGATCCTGTCTACCTGTTGTGGTTTCCATAAGCACCATCTTGGTTCTCCTAGGCCATGTATTGAGGTGAGAGTGGGTTGAGGTCAGTACAGGTGACCTGGGTGCCTGTTGGTCTTTAACTCAACAGAGAGACAGCATGGAAGTCCCGGTTGTGCCGTGATTACTTTGTGAGAAAGGGTTGCCCTGGGTCAAGGTCAAGACCAATGGAGGTAACGAATGTGATATTTCTAGGTCAAAATAATTGTTCTTAGAACATGCTGGCCATCAGGGAAGATATTGTTTAGACATAAACAAAGTCGCCCCCCATTTGTCCATCTATTGGAATCTAGTATATGGATAAGAATATCAGTTTGGAAACAAGTAGCCAAAATCAGAATAGCAGCTGATTAGATTATAGTATCAGAGGGTTGGGAGGATGAAATGTTCCAAAAAGGAAAGAGCAGGTCTCGTGTGGGGCAGCAGAGAGAATTTGTAAGGACAACAAGCAGCCACCTTAGTTAGGGTAGCCGAAGCGTGGTTGCTAATACTCCAGGGATAAGTGTAGATGTCCTGAGAAACCCCAAGTCACAGTGACCTGTGTCCACTGATCCGGCTCATCCTGCCCATTGTCCGCGCATAGCACGTGAGTAGTTATCACTGAGTTACGTTTTTTTTAAAACAGTATCTGTAGTAAGTAGAATAATGCAAAATGTTCGCGTCCATAATCCCTGGAACCTGTGACTAGGTTTCATTACATGGTAAGAAAAAATGAAGGTCGCAGATGGAATTAAGGATTCAGCTGACCTCGAGATGGAAAGGTTATGTTGGATTATTCAGGTGGCACAATGTAATCCATTTGTAAGGGGAAAAGGGGAGCAGAAGAGAAAGAACCAGAGAGGTGGCATCGTGAGAGACTTGACGAGCCATTGCTGACTGAAGATGGAAGAGTGCCGTGAGCCAAGGCATGAGGGAAGCCTCTAGAAGCTGGAGAAGAGAAGAAAATCAATTTTCTCCTAGAGCCTCCAGAAGAACACAACCCTGCCGACAGCTTGATTTGAACCCAGTAGACCCATTGCAGACTTCTGACCCCGGGAACTGTAAGTCATTAAATGTGTGTTGTTTTAAGCCACTAAGTTTGTAGTAATTTGTTACAGCAGCTATAGGAAACAAATAAATTACCCAAAGAAAATGATCCTTAAATAAGTTCAGAACTTGTGTTAGAGGGAACGATGCAGGCCCGACAAGCATCATGACAAAACCTCAGCTGGGCTAGGGGAGGGGGCGGCGAGGAAGAATGCACATGGTATTTGTCACTGGCTTTTGTTCCCAGTCTAGTCCCCTGGGGAGAATCTCTTGGGGGCTACAAAGTAATAATTGAAATAACTGTTTTCAATAAAACCACCAGAAAGCAGCAGGCACAAAGAAGCATTGCTTTGAAGTTCTGCGAGAGGGATCTAACACAGGACGGCACACAGACCTGTCTACTCTGTGCTCCAGCCATGGAGTGGGCTGCAAGGGCCGTGGAGCCGCAGAAATGCTGCAGTGACTTGGACCATGGTGCTCAGCGTTTGTCAGAGCACAACTAAGCCCAGAAGAAATGGTCATTTGCAAGGTAGGTACAGCGGGAGAGCTTCCAAGGGACACTAAAATACATGAAATAAAGTCCTGAAGAGGCAGCAGTGCTCAGCAGACACCCTGTGACATTGGTCGTGATTATTCACCAACAGAGGTGAGCCCTCCGGGAAATTACTGAACAGAGTTTTGTGGTCTCTGATGGTCCTGCATGAACAGGTGAGAGGCAAGGTTGTCATTTCTCATGTAACCCTCTTTCAACTCTAGGCTGGGGTGGTCTGGGGTTCTAAGGTTTACCCTACAATCCCCAGGATTGTAGAAATGATAGGCACAAAAGAAAAGGGAGAATTCATGGATAATATTGGGATGAGGCAAAACTTTTCTGAGGCTTCTAAATTTTTCAATGGGGTATCTAAACCAGATTTCAGCCTCAGGCAAGGGAGTTGTGAGGCAAACATTCTAAATTGCTTTGTTACCAACTCTTAGCGGAGAATTTTTCATCCACTGTGCCCTCAATGATGTAGTATCAGTCCAACAGAAACTCATACTGGCAAATAAAAGACATAACATTTTAACTTAGAACCTCCATCCTAGAGAAGTCAGATGTTTAACATCAAAAGAAGATGTGTTCTTATTTTTGTGTGGGAGCAGTTTCTAATAAAAGGGGATTAAAAGCTGTCCCTAAGAAGAGTGCCCTCACGGTGCCTTCTAGCTCTTCTAACTCCATCCAAAAGGGTCCACAGGGAAGGGGTCTTGCCCCACCCGCACTGGGGAGAGCAGGGAGGTTGTCTCCTGCTGACTCATGTGTCCCCATCATTCTGCTCCACGACACCCAGAGGCTGTAGCTCATCTCTTTCAGTTTTTTTTTGCAGTTGACATTGTGTCGTTGATGTTTTTTTTTTTTTCCCTCGAGTCCCACATGTGCAAATTGACTATCCTCCCTGTTAGAGGCTCCTCTGGACTCACTCCTGGAGACCTCCTGCCCTGTCTGTTTGGTTTGTGTGTTCAGTAAAGCCCCTGCCATTTACTTTGATGAGATTCAAGTGTTCCTCTCAGGGGGGAAAGGAAAGCCTCTTATTTGACAAGATGAATAGAAGAGAGCAAAGATTGGTTGCATTTAATTAGAGCTCACACAAACCCCAAGCAAAATGAAGCTGAAAATACCCCCCTTTTGACTGATTCAAAGTCAAATTCATTTGTAGGTTTTGGGCAGTTACAAATCCCAAACCAAGACCCTTCTCCTTGAGTTCCTTCATGAGCTCGCACCTAAATAGAAATAGTTATTAGGGTTTATTTTCTTTTTATTAGGAGGCAGGAGTCAAAAAGACTTGAATTCAAGACTAGAAACTTCTAATTCTGGGCTGTGTGACTGAAGATAAATTGGTTCATCTTTCTGAACCTCAAGCTCTGCTTCTACAAATTAGAGAAATCACTACCTGTTTTATTCCCCTCCCAAGATTGTTGAGAGGCACAAATGAAGAAAGGGTAGATGAGCGCTATGTAAATGTTATTGTTGCTGCCATTATTATTATTAATTATTATTATTATTATTTATTATTGGCTAGATGCTGTGAAGGACACAAATATGTACAACTCGTGGCCTAGACTCTCAAGGGATTTATAATCTAAGAGGAAAATGAGAAGCATATACAACTGACTATAACATACATCAGAACATGGTCACTGTCATGGAGCCGGAAGGACTCAAAGGCCAGAGGAAGGGGGAAGGTCATAAACTAAACCATCAGGCACTGAGGTCCATCCTGAGCAGTGGGTGACATCCCAGAGGGGTGGGGAGAAAAGCACCTCTGCAGAAGGGGCAGTGTGACTAGAAGTGTCCAGACTTGTGCTTGAGGAATCACAAGGGTGACCTGTGTCAGGAGCAGGGGTGTTCGGCATGGAAGGCCAAGGCTGTCAGAAGGTGGCCTAGGACTAGAGAGCCCTGGAAAATATGAGGAGTACGGACATGAGGATGAGTAGGAACCACATAGGTCCTGATGTCCCAGCAGCACAGCTTGAGTTTGAATTGGGAGGAAAGTTAAAAAAGGCAAAGTGAATTTTACCCAAGTGAAGTATTAATATCTTGACCCACCCATACAACTTTCCCACATACAGATTTTCTCCCATCATGCTGATCTTTAGTTGTGGGGGTTTTTTCCCATTAATTAGAGAGAATGGGTCTTCTCCACTACTATCTCCCTGGGTTTTTATGCTTTCTTCATATCCCTCACAAGGTTCAAACTGAGAAAAGTTTACATTTAGGGAAAGCCCACAGTGAACTGCAACCATCCCAGGAGTCACAGTCTATTATCTCCTGTGCAGCTTCTCAACAATGCAGGCCAGTTAATTTCCCTGGTCCGCTCATGCTCTTGGAGGCTGAGCACCCTGTGGTCAAACAAGGCTTTGCAGCCGTCTTGCAGCTGAGGAGTGAACTGCACTGTGCTCTGCAGTAAGTTTCATTCTCCTTGCACTCTAATCTCATTATCTTGCATGTCTGCACACAGAACTGCACCCCCACACTTAGGCTCTGATTCTGGGCCTGTCTCCTATAACTGGAATAACTGGATCCTGCTCCTCACACCTCTTTGTAGTGTCATCATTGGGAAATATACTGTCCAAACATTCATTTACCCAAGGTAATTTGAATAAAATCTGAAGAAAGGTATTATTTGTGCCAATTAAGAGACATTTTACTCACTGCTTCCACAATTATTTCCTTTCTCCAACACCCATTATTTACTGTCTCAGATATTTTGATCTGATTTTCCATTTCTCCCATAAACAACACTTTAATGCTTTAATGTAAACTAACCTGTTGCAAACTCTAGGGTTAACTATTTTCTCCTCAACCTGTTAAAAGACACCCCTTGTGTTCTTCTAATAATTGTATGCTGACTTCCACTAACCACGTCTTTTAAAAGCTCTCAATTACTTTCTTAAGCAGTGTCTAAAATCTTAAGCACAACTTTTATTAAATAATGAGAACTTTAGTTTAGACCAGGGGTGTCAAACTGGCAGCCCTCAAGGTAATTTTTTGTATACTTGTCTTCAGTAGTTAAAGTGTTAACGAGGGAATTGTGTGTACAGTATTGCCTCAATCTCCCCTAAGCGCTATTTTCTTCATAACAGTTTTTTCTATTTTCATTTTATTTCAGAGCATCGCGGGCCACAAAAAATTACCTCGAGGGCCGCATGAGGCCCACGGGCCACTAGTTTAACACCCCTGGTTTAGACAATGTGTAGTTTGTAGAGCTAAAATATCAATTTTCCAGGCTTTGTTCGCTTCATGTGTTACAAATGTGGTAAATGCAGACCTTTAAAAAACGATGATCATTTTAAGTTTATGGGTCAATTCAAATAAAATGCTATAAGAATTATTATGTGTAAGAGTTTTTTAGATCACAATTTAAATTTTAGGAGGTTTAAATTTTAAATTGAGGAAATTCTTTTTACAAAAAAATCTTTCATGAGTCTATAATCCTTACTTCCATGGAATATGTCATTTCCAGAACTACAGATGCACGCAGTAAACTGAACAAAGAAAATTATATCACATAGAAAACCATCATGTATTTGAAATATGTTCAAGATTTTATTCCAGCTGCCACATATGATGAACTTATTATAGAGTGCAGATATCCAACATCATTCAAGCCTTCACCCTCCCAACATGAGTCAGTTCAATGAGAAAAAAGGTCTAAACATCAAAATAGCTATTTGGCATCAAATGACTTTTATCAACCTTTCCATTGGTAATATCAATTAACATCAAAGATTTGACATTTCTGTCACTTAAAATGAAGATAAAATAATTATATTGCTTAGTGAAACATGCTCTATCACTTCACTGACAGAATCAACCTAAAATATTTTAATTGCTCTTTGAGATGGGAAGTCTGAGCATGTGAGCCTTTCTGTTTTTCATGGTACATAGGGTGCAATCATAGTTAAGAGTGTGAAATGCTGCAAATAATGGCATTTAACTTAACAGATCTAGGATGACAAGGAAAGAAAGAAACCCACAAAGGAAATATTCTGGCTGAAACTACTTCCTGTTAACCATTTGAGAAGCATGTTTTCAAAAGAAATGCTTATCATCTTTAGATTATAAGCTACATGAGGGTAATAACTGGTTCTATCTTGTTCATTATTGTATATTCTGTGATTCCTAGAAAAGTGCCTGACACATGGTTGGTGATGGGTAAATGTTTGTTGAATGAGTGAATAAAAGAAATAAACTAACTTTATTGCTGACAAATGTTTGGAGAAAACACAAGAAAGTGAAAAATGATAGTGAGATAAAGCAGATGGTTTAATAGTTTATAAACTTATTCATTCAACAGTTAACTATTGCATGCCATGTCCTTATCATATGCCATGTCCTGCTGCGCACTGATGATAGAAAAGCTCACAGTCTAAATTAGGAGAAAGACACACACAAACAATTCATCAAATGCAATGTGTAAAGTGCAATGATTGGGTTTGTAAAATATTCAGTGAGAATATAGATGGGAAAACTGTTAATTCTACCTACGGAGAGAGGTCAGGAACTGTTTTTCAGAAAAGGTGACTTTGGTTTGGGGTAGCTGGGTGAATAATCAGAAGAATGTTGTTGTGAGTAAAAGGAAGAACACAGGCAAAGGGCTAAAAGTATGACAAACATTGTGAATTATGATATTACTTGACAGTGACATGTACAAGTTGGAGATTGGGTCCAGAAACAGAGCCATGAATCAAATTATAAAGGATATCATAGGCTGTGCTACTCCATGTATGTCAGATCTGTGAGCAGTGGGGAGCCTTCAAAGGTTTTTAGACAGGAAGGACATATTTAAACTGTGTTTTTAAAGCTGTGATTCCTAGTTTTGGAAGACTGACTTAGCAGATGAATTCCTTTGTCAAGAACAACTGGAAAAGATAGATTTAATCTTTTCTTAAACATTTACTTTGAACACATTGGAGAGCTACCAAATCATCCAGGACTTGAAGAACTAAGGCCTTAGAAAGAAGGGAAACCCATTGAGGTAAACATGATGTTCTATACTTCTTTTCCTTCAAAGTACTTTCGGTTCATAAGAATCTTGGGTGGAGAGGGAAAAGTAGATTCTAGAAGACACAGAAATTAAGCACAGCACTCAGCAATCTTACAGTGTTAGAAAGATAAAAATTGGACTTCAGGGATAGTAAGGCAGTCAGGGTTGTAGAAATCAAAATTCCGAGAGAGAGGAATTGCAGAGACATAAAAACAATAGTCTAAAATCCTTTCATATCAAGGTTATTTGATGATTTGTAACCTGCGTAGGCAAATAATTTTAAAAGCTGAGCAGAATCATAGACTTAAATGTAAAACATAAAACTACAAAACTTCTAAGATGATAACAGAGGAGAAAATCCAGCCGACCTTGGATTGGCAATGATGTTTTAGATAAATACCAAAAGCAAGATTCATGAAAGAAAAGTTTAACAATTTGGATGCCATTAAAATGAAAAACTTTATTCTGTGAAAGATAATGTTAAGAGAGTAAAAAGATAAGCAGATACTGGAAGAAGATATTTGCAAACTATACATAATTGATAAAGGACTGGTATCCAAAATATACAAAGAATTCTTAAAACTCTACTATAACAAAATAAACAATCCAATTTAAAAATGGGCAAATTATCTTCAGAGACACCTCACCAAAGAGGATATACAGATGACAAATAGCTTATGAAAAAATGTTCAATATCACGTGTCATTAGGGAATTGCAAATTGAAACAACAATGAGATACCACTGCACACCTATTAAAATGGCACAAGATCCAAAATACTAACAACACCAAATGCTGACCAGAATGTGAAGTAACTGGAACGCTCATCATTCATTGCTGGTGAGAATGCAAAATTGTTCAGCAACATTGGAAAATAGTTGGGCAGTTTCTTGCAAAACTAAACATAATCTTAATCTTACCACACAAGCAAGCAATAGTACTCCTTGGTATTTACTCAAAGGAGTTGAAAACTCCTGTCCACACACAGAAGAACTGTGCATGAATGTTTATAAAAGTTATTAAAGTTTATTATTTTAAAAAAAACCTGATGACAAAGCCACAGCTAAGAGGCTAATTATCAATTGTCTCATGGTGCTGGGGATATAAAAATTGTAATTGAAGATCTGCTAAGTAAGAGGGCCTGATAAAGGCCAGGCTTTCAGTTGGGCTACCAGATGGATTAAACTCTAAGAATGAGACTGAATCAGAAATAGACTAAAACTTATAAAGATTGAAACCCAGTCTCAATTCAGGTCAAATTCTCAATCGATTAAAGTTACACGCAGCTACTCTGATGCCTACTAGGAGCTAAACAAAATTCTCTGGAGGAAGATAATTTCATCCATAGCTGCTATAATTTACCATACTTGATATCTATAATTCAGTCAAAAATTACCTGGTATACCGAAGACAAAAATAAAAGGCAAAATAGAAAATAGAAAACAAAACCATAGGCAATCTGGAATCTAAAATAACTGTGAAAAGAAATGACAAGACAGAGAATTTTATTAGAGATATAGAATCTACTTTTAAAAGAATTACACAGACATTTTAGAACTTAAAACCCAGCTGAAGAGAATATTAGTGACCTGACATAAGTTAGCAGAAAGTATGCAGCATGAAGCAGTTTAAAGGCTAGAAAATATGGAAAATAGGAATTGTATGAGGCTCACTAACTATATCTAATAAACATGTAGCTGAAGTCCAAGAACAATATAATAAAGAATATAAAGAAAAAGCAATGCTTGAAAAGATAAAGGCTGAGAGAAAGATATTCCTTGTTCATGGACTGGAAAAACTAATATTGTAAAAATGTTTCTACTACCCAAAACAATCTACAGATTCAATGCGATCACTACCAAAATTCCAATAACATTTTTCACAGGAATAGAGCAGAGTCGTAAAATTTTTTTGGAACCACAAAAGACCCAGAAAGAACAAAGCTGGAGACATTAACTTCCTGATTTCAAACTATATTACAAAGCTATAGCAATCAAAACAGTATGATATTGGCATAAAACAGACACACTGATCAATGGAATAAAATAGAGAACCCAGAAATGACCTCATGCATATATAGTCAATTAATTTTCAAAAAGAAGCCAAGAATACACAATGGGGAAAGACAATCTCTTTAATAAATAGTGCTGGGAAAACTGGACAGCCAAATGCAAAAATAAACAAATAAATTTATTTATTAAGACCCCCAATTTACACCATATACAAGAATCAATTCAAAATAAGTTAAAGACTTGAATGTAAGACCTGAAATCGTAAAACTCCTAGAAGCAATAAAAACAAAAATCAACAACTGTGACTACCTAAAAAGCTCTGCACAGCAAAGGAAACCATCAATAAAATGAAAAGGTGACCTATGAAATGGGAAAAAAATATTTGCAAATCTTATATCTGATAAGGGGTTGGTATCCAAAGTATACAAAGAAACCATACAACTCAATAGCAAAACAGCCCCAAACAATCCAGTTTTTAAATGGGGAGAGGAACCGAATAGACATTTATAAAAAAAAAGACATACAAATAGTCAACAGGTATATGAAAGGTTGCTTACCATGATCAATCATCAGAGAAATGCAAATCAAGCCACAATATCACCTCATACCTGGTAAAATAGCTATCATCAAAAAGACAAGAAATAACAAGTGTTGGCAAAGGCTGCTGTGCACTGTTGGTGGGAATGTAAATTAATGCAGCCACTATGGAAAACAGTATGGAGGTTCTTCAAAAAAATTAAAAGTAGAACTACCATGTGATCCAGCAATCCCACATCTGTATATGTATCCAAAGGAAATGAAAACAGGATATCAAAGATAAATCTGCACTCCCATGTCCATTGCAGCAGTATTCATAAGAGCCAAGGTACACAAACAACCTAAGTGTCCATCAGTGGATAAATGGATAAAGAATATGTGAGATTATATACATGTATACTCATATATTACATATACATATATGCAATAGGATATTTTATTTTTATATTTATATAATAGAATATTATTTAATCACAGAAAGAAGGAAATCCTGCCATTTGAGACATGGATGGACCTTGGGGGCATTACGCTAAGTGAAATAAGCCAGATAGAAAATGAAAATTAATGCATCACTTATATGTGGAATCTTAAAAAAAGAATAAAAAAATCAAACTCAGAAACACAGGATAAAGAAGTGGTTTCCAGACACTGTGGGTAGAGGAAATAGGGGGATGTTGGTAAAAGGGTACAAACTTTGAGCTATAAGGTGAATAAGGCCTGAGGATCTAATGTAAATATAGTGACTATGGTTGATAACACTGTATTGTATAACTGAAATTTGCTCAGAGTAGAACTTAAATGTGCTCACAAAAGAAAAAAAAAAGGAAAAATATTTGAAGTAATGGATGTGTTGATAACTACATGGGAATAATCCTTTTATACTATAGATATATATATAAAATCACTACAAAATATACTTTAAATATCTTACAACTTCATATGTCAATTATACTTCAGTAAAGCTGAAATTTTATAAAAGAATAAGAAAAAAATAATAATAACTGGAATTTGCTAAAATTGACAAAACAAAACCAACCCCAGGTTTAAAAAAAGTACTGTGGATCCCAAGCAGGATAACAGCTTTGAAAACCACACTTGGAAGCATCATAGAAAAAGTGATGAAAAAAGGTAAAGAAGAAAATCTTTAAAATACACACACACACACACACACACACACACACACATCACATTGTTTTAAAAGGAACAAAATCAGACTGATAGCTAACTTCCTCCCCGCTCCTCCCAAAATAATGGAAGCCCGAAGAAACTACAACATCTTCTTTAAAAGGATGAAAGAGATTAAATACAAACCCAAAATACTAAAGTAAACAAAAATATTCTTCAATAGTAAACGTCTTCCAGAAAATAGAAGAGGGAACAATTCTACTACATTTCACGAGGCCAGCATTACACTAAAAGAAAAGCAAGACAATGCCTTTACAAGAAAACAACAGACAAATATTCCTATACATATGGATGCAAGAATCCTACATAAAATATTAAGAAAAGGAATCCAGCAATACACGATAAGTATAATACCTCATGACTAAGGGGAATTTACTCCAGGAATTCAAAGTTGGTTTAACATTCATAAACAAATTGGTATAATTCATCAGATTAATGGGCTAAAAATAAAAAATCATGTGAATATCACAAGAAATGCAGAGAAAAAATTTAGCAAAATCCAAGAGCCATTATTCATTAAATTGTCAGCAAATAAGATACAGACAAGAAACTCCTCAAATTATAAGAACCGAATGCTTCTTCTTAAACTCAGGAGCAAAACAAGGATGTTCACTCTCACCATTTCTACCTCTGGAGGTTCTGACTAGCTCGGTAAAACAAAAATGACATAAATGACTTCTAGGAAGGAAAAGTAAAAACATCTTCAATCCCTTAAAACATGAGAGACTGTGTAGGAAATCTAAAAATATCTATGAAAAAGCTACAACTACTCTAACAAAAAACTATCAGAACTAATATCAATGTAGCAGGATACAGGTCAATGAATAAAAGCAAATTATATTTCTTTATACTAGCAACAAAAAACTAAAACATGAAATTTAAAAACTTTCATTTACAATAGCATGAAAATATGAAATATTTAGGGAAAATTTTTGAAAAAACATGTGCAATAGCTATACACTGGAGACTACAAGACATTGCTGAGAGAAACTGAAGAAGACCTAACTAAATACAAAGCTATATACCATATTCATAGATTAGAATACAATATTATTAAGATGTCAATTTTTCCAAAATTGATCAGTAAATTCAGCACAATTCTCCCTCTTCTCAGAAACTCCAGCAGGTCTTTTTTTTTTCCTGTAGAAATTGTCAAGCAGGTTCTATAATTTACATAGAAATACAAAGGGCTTAGCATAACCAAAGAAAACTTGTTTTTTAAAAAAATTGAAGGACTTGCACTATCAGATTTCAAGATTTACCATCATGCTACAGTAAGAAGGCAATGTGGTGTTGGCATAAGGACAGACATATAGATATGTAACAGAATAGAGTCCAGCAATACACACACACACACACATACACACACACACACACACACACACACACACACACACACTCAATTGATTTCCAACAAAAATACCAGGGTAATTCAATAAAGATAGGATAGTTTTTGCAACAAATGTAGAACCAAATTGGATATATATGTGCAAAAACATAAACATTAACCCTTACTAAACATCATATACAAAAATTAGCTTGAAATGAATAACAAACCTATGCATGGGAGCTGAAACTATAAAACTCATGGAAGAAAACAGAATGACATTTAATTCAGGCATGTACTTGAATCAAAGGTCAGAGATTTTGTAAATAAGAAACAAAAATATAAACCATAAAACAAAATTGATAAATTGGACTTCATGAAATTTAAAATATTTTTTTCCTCAAATGACACTGTTAAGAAAATGCAAAAGCATCTCAAACTCAGAGAATATATTTGTAAAACTCATATCTGATAGAGAACTTATATCCAGACTGCATTAAGAAAAAACTCTTACAGTGTAATAATAATAAGAGAAATAACTCAAGTTTTAAAATGGGCAAATGACTTGAATAGATACTTTAATCAAGAAAATATAAAAACGGTAAATGAACACTTGAAAAGATTCTCAGCATCATTAGTCATCAGAGAAATTAATTTAAAATCACAATGAGATGCCACTACATACTCACTAGAATGACTAAAATTTAGAAGACTGAAAATGCCAATTGTAGGCAAGGATGTGAAACAACAGGAATTCTCATACACTGCTAGTAGGATAACAAAATTATACAGCCATTTTGGAGAGCAGTTTGGCAGTTTCTTGGAAAGTTACACATAGCAATTACTATGGAACTCAGCAATCACACTCCCATGTTTTTCACCCAAGAGGAATAAAAGCATATGTTCATTTCATTTTTAAAAATTTGCGTGTGAATGTTCGTAGCAGTTTTATTCACAATAGCCAAAAACCAGAAACAACTGAAATGCCCATCAGCTTGTGAATGGATAAACAAATTATGGTATATAAAACAATAAAAATAAACAAACAGTGAAACACATTGCACAATTTTTTTTAAACTACTGATCATAACAACATAAAAAGGAGCAAACTACTTATACTTACAATAACCTGGATGACTCTCAGAAGCATTATGCTAAGTAAAAAAAACAAAAAACAGACACTAAAGACTATATATATGATTCTATATACATGAAATCTTAGAAAAGACAAACTTAAGAACAGAAAGCAGATCAATGGTTGCTAGGGAATGGGGTTGTGGGGAGAAGATTGACTGCAAAAAAGCACAAAGGAAATGGAAATGTTTTATATTGTGATCGTGGTGGTGGTTTCACAAATGCATATTTCTGTCAAATCTCATTATATTATACACTTAAAATTGGTGAATTTCATTGTATGTAAATATACCCCATAAACATGTTTGAAAAAATAAGGTAAAATAAAATTAAAAGCAAAGAAACAAAAGTTGAGATCATTTGTCACCACCACATCCCATATTAAAAGAAATATATAATAGTTCTTTAGACAAAGGGATAATTCTTCAGAAAAAAGAATATGATACCATATGAAAAGACAAAATGGGATGGGTTAATGGAGTTAAAAAGTTCTAATTTTCTTTCACTTTTATAGGGAATGTAAAAATACCAATTTGTAATAAAATTTGTAAGTTGAGAATACATGTAATTTTAAGAAAACCACTCAAAGGGTGGTAAAATAATATATAAATAAAAAAATAACCAATGAGAAAGAAATAGAATAACAGAAGCACTGGATTAATAAAAAGAAGACAAAAAAAAAGAGGGAAAAGCGGTCAGGAATAGACAAGACAAACAGAAAACAAACAGGAAGATGGTAGAGTTAAACACGACTGTATCAGCAGTTACAGCAGATGTAAATGTACCAAATATTCCAATTCCAAGACAAATTTTTCAGACTGAATAAAAAGGTAACTACGTATGAATTACAAATGACAGATGTTAAATAAAAGGACAAAGAAATATAGAAAATTTGAAGGATGAAAAACTCTACCAGGTGTCATGCTTAATTTTATCAATTTGACTGGGCCACAGGATGCCCAGATTACACATTATTTCTGGGTGTGTCTGTGAAGGTGTTTCTGGATGAGATTAGCATTTGAATTGGTGAATTTAGTGAAGTGGATTCCCCTCCCCAATGTGGGTGGGCATCATGGAATCCATTGAGGGCCTGAAGAAAACAAAAGGTAGAGTAAGGAATAATTTGCTCCACCCCTTTTTTTTCTGCCTTATTCATTGAGCTAAGATAGCTCATCTCATCTCCTCTTCTCTGGAGAACCCTGACAAATACATCAGCAAATACTAATCAAGTATAGCTATATTAATATAAGATAAATGTGAAGAGCATTCTAAAGATGAAAAGGAGCATTTCATAATCACAAAGGGGTCAATTAACTAGCAAGTTTTGTTGTTGCTGGTTAGAAATTGACAAGCTAATTTTAAATTTTATTTAACAATGCACAAGGCAAAGAATAGTCAAAATAAACTTGACAAATAAGAAAAACGTTGGAATTCTTATATTATTGAATATCAAGATATCATAAATCTCCAATAATTAAGAGTATGTAAAATTGGCCACATATGTGAAGGCAAAATAAACAGATATGTGGAACAGAATATGCTATCCAGAAGATGATCATACATTTATGATCATTTAACTTACAATGAGGGTGACAATAAATGCAGTGGGGAAAGTATGGCCTTTTCAAAAATAGTACTGGGCCAATTGATATTCATATGGAGAAAAAGTAAATCTTGAGTTCTACATCACATCATACTCAAAAATCAATTCCAGATGAATTCTAGATCTAAATGTGAAATGTAAAACAAAACTTTCGGAGATGAGAACACAAAAGTAGGATCTTGATGATCTTAAAACTTCTTCAATGGGACACTAAAAGCACTAACCATTTTTAAAAGATTGATAAATTGCATAACATTAAAATTAAGAACTTTTATTTCACAAATTACATCACTAAAAATGTGAAAAGGCACCTACAGGATGGGAGAGGCATTTATTTTTATATTTGCTAGATACATATATCTGGTTAAAGGCCTTATACCTAGAATATATAATAAACTCCTACAAATCTTTAAAAGACAACACAGAAAAGTGAGCAAAATATTTGAAACAGCACTTCAAAAAAGATATCCAAATGGCCAAAAAAATATATGAAAAAGTGCTCAGTCTTGTGAGTCATCAGAGAAATATAAATGAAAATACAAATACGAATGAAATATTAATGAAACTACATACCCATTAGATTGGCAAAAATGTAAAAGGTTGACAAAGATCAAGGGTTGGTAAAGCTATGGAGTAAATGAAACATCTTTACACTGCTGGTGAGGATATAAATGAGGACAACCACTTTGGAAAAGTGGTTGGCAGCAGGTACGAAAGCTGAAATATGCATACCCTATGAATAAACAAGTCCACTCTAAAATATATATACTCAACAGAAACGTGAACATAAAAGTCATGTACAAGAGTATTATGAAGTTTTAGCCATAATAGACAAACAAAATAAAACAAAACAAAACACAGAATGAACTAAATGCCTATTAACAGAATAAAGAATAAATAAATTATGGTATATTCACCAAATGGAATACTATACAGCAATGCAAATGAATGAACTACTGCCACACACATCAGTATGAATCTCACAAAAACAATGTTGAGCAAAAAAACACCAGACCTAAAGGAATGCATAGTGTATGATTTCATCCTTTTTTTTAAGCTGAGCCATCCTGCCACCTGTTGGCAGCTCAGCGGCTGCTCAGTTCGGGCTGGACTCGAACCGCTGTTGCTCAGAGCTCAAACTCTTGAGCGAGCTCTTAACCAACTGAGCCACTTGGCCAGCCCTGATTTCATCCTTATAAAGTTCAACAACGGGCAGCAATCCATGATGCTAGAAGTTGGGATAGTGGTTATATTTAGGAAGGAGTGGGTGGGTAATAACTAGGAGGAGGCACAAAAGGGGGCTTCTAGGGGTTGCTGCTGTTCCATTTCTTAACTTGGGTTGTAGTTACCTGAGTAAATTTGCTTTGTGATAATTAATCAATGCAATAGGCACTACTGATGCCCCATCGAGGTCCCCTTTACTCAATGTATCCTTTCCTCAGATGATGTGAGTTGTGGCTCTAACAGCTTAATAGCTGCGCCTTTGTTCTGAGAATTACCCAAGACCAAAGGAAGTGGCTTCCCTTGAAAATACTACTCTTGAGGTTGTGCCTTCTTATCAGAGTGATGCACAGTGAATAGCTGAGTGATACAGACGTGTAAAAGGCCTGCTCCCTTGCCTGAGTGGACATGAATCTCCAGGGCTCCCCATGGGATTACAATGAGTCTAGATTTTATTGGGTTGTCGGAAAAGTCATGATGCATTTTGCAATGAAAAACATAGAAAAAATACATCATGACTTTTCTGACAACCCAATAGCTGAGCCTGCATCCTTCTGTTGGGAGACAATTCCCCATGGGTCTTTCACATTTCTGCATGTGTTGTGAGCCAGAGGCACTGACTTTGTTCTGCATGATCCATACAAAGATGCCTGTATAGTGAACAGCCTTGAAAGATAAAAAAATAGCATCTCCCTGGAGGAGAGGGTAAGTTTGTTAAATGTCCATTATGATGAAGATATTATAATATCAGCTTCCAGGGCAAAGTTGAGACAGGTTACTGCCCATTATAAAAGATGCAGGTTCCCTAAAGTCAGGATTCTTTTGTGTAACATAACCCACTACTTTTGTGGCATTACCTGGCCCTCTTTGTATGGTCTTGTGAGAATTATGGCTCAGAGAACTGGTACAAATACTGACACTGTGGCAGCTGCTATTGTTGTCAGTAATTTTGTGGCATTACCTGGCCCTCTTTGTATGGTTTTGTGAGAATTATGGCTCAGAGAACTGGTACAAATACTGACACTGTGGCAGCTGCTATTGTTGTCAGTAATAAAGCCCTTCATCTCTGACCTGATTGTCTTCCAGCATCCATGAAACTGTGGCAGCCTAATGTGTCAGCTTGCCAGTAAGATAAAAATCTCAGGCCCTTCGCAGGTCTTCACAACTTCCCCACCTCCCCTGCTTCACTCGTTCTCTTAGAGGTTTCAGTTGCAAGTACTCCCTCCACAAATCACATGCATAAACACCCCCGCCTCAGGTTGTGTGTACTTCTAGGGAACCTATTATAAAATAATACAGCTGTAGACTTACAATTTGTTCACTTTTCTATATGTATTCTATACTTCTATTTAAAAAAAATAGTTTCTATAAATATAAAAAGTAACCATGTCTAGAGTATAGAGTATGGATTAGAGAAAGAGAAGATTGGAGTAAAAAGACCAGTTGAAAGTCTATTACTAGAAAAGAAAATTACTAGGTAATAATTACCCTTAAAAGAATCTATTATTAGGGTCTGCCAGGTGGCACAGTTGGTTAGATTGTGAGCTCTGAGCAACAGGGTCACCGGTTCGATTCCCACGTGGGCCAGTGAGCTGCGCCTGAGCTGTGCTGCTGCTGAGCTGCCAACAGGTGGCAGGATGGCTCAGCTGGTGAGAGCACATGCTCCTAACAACAAGGTTGCCAGTTTGACTCCTGCATGGGATGGTGGGCTGTGTCCCACACCCCCACTCCCTCCCCCCCCCACACACACACACAACTAGATTGAAAGTGGTGACTTGACTTGGAGCTGAGCTGCGCCCTCCACAACTAAGATTGAAGGACAGCAACTTGACTTGGAGCTGAGGGTTCTGGAAAAACACAATGTTCCTCTTCCCCAATTCCCCAACACTGTTCCCTTTCCCAATTCCCCAACAAAATCTTAAAAAAAAAAAACTATTATTAAAGTTTGGGCTAGCGATAACTAAAATATGACTAAGCAGTACCATGTCTGGTTCAAAAGGTATTTAAATGACAGGATGCAGGGATGATATACAAAATATTTAACAACTAGTATACACAGATGTTGACCCATCAGAATGGATACCAGCTGCAAACAACTGCTATGGCAGAACTGGTGCCTACGAGGAGAACATCACCAGGTCTGGTAGGATGGATAGGGCTTGAAAAAAAGTTGAACTTATTGACTGAGAAATGAATTGAGATGCCTCCAAAGTTTTCAGCTTGGCGATATGGAGAATAATGATGCCTTTAACTGATATGGGTAACATCCTTTCTATTTACATAACTTCAGTTATTTGATTTTAACATGAATGACTCCCAAATTTCTCCAACTCTTCTGAAAATTACAATTATCTGAATATCTTATTCTACACACACAATTTAGAGCGAGATGTGTTTTTCATTTGAAAAATATTTTTAAAATCACACCAATTAGAAGCCATAAAGAAAGGAATGTAGACCAATAAAGTAAGCCAGCTTGACAGATGATGTATCACTTTTAATCACACAGCACATGCGGCTGCCAATTGCTATTTTTTTTTCTGTTAAAGCGCACTTTACAAATCATTTGACTTTTTCACAGATCTTCCTGGAGTAGCATAAAAGCAGCTGGATTTTATGGAGTGTGACTCTGAATTGCTAATTCACAGTCTTTTACCATATATCCCCTTTTAATGCAAACAGCTCAGAATTAACTCTCCTTAAACGATTAAGAACCTATGGCTTTCCATCTTCCCTTCCCCATAATTACCAGTATCTTTTAAGAAGGAAAGTGTGTTTTCTGTTCATTAATGGTAATACTACCTAGGCAGACCAATAAGTAAGTCCATGATCCAGCAGTGACTGTGGAAGCCAAATTACCCTCTACCAGGACAAAATCAATTAACACCACTAGGGATGTCATTATTGTCACATTATGTCACCCGATAGTCTCCAGGGTCTATAAGTGATTTAAATTTTTTTTACAGCTATGATTCGTGTGTGTGTGTGTGTGTGTGTGTGTGAGATGTGTGTGGTGGAGGGATAAGCTTCACATTGACAAGGGAGATTTCCGTTATAGAGAAATTAATTTCACAACGTAGAAAAATGCAAGCTGTTTGGTCCTTTGAGAGAAAATAGTTATACCATAGGGTAACTCTGAGAGGTCTTCTCATACTGAAGTATATTTTAAAGATTTGCTTAAACGACCACCATGTTGGCTGTAGTCATGAGGCACTTTCCTCAGTGCAGAGTCAGCCAGGGGCTGGAAACCTAGCCAACCATGGCAAGCTCCACAGCGGTCAGGAGTCCAAGAGCCCGAAGTTGTGATTTCTCTTCCAATAGAGTCAACTTGCTTCCCATCATGAAAAATTGTACAATTCCAGTTTTGCAAAGTTAGTCACTCGATGTGTCAGAAAAGGGGGTGAAATGCCATTAAGTGTATCTGGCAGAAACAGATCTTGTTTGAGAAGGCTGGAATCCATGCTTTGAATTCCGCGGACACATTGCGAGCAGAGGGTCCAGTAGTTTGCACCCACAATTGCTTAGTCTGAGGGTTGGCTGGCTCAGTAAGCAGACACTCGGAAGACAACCACATTTGACATCATTCTCTTCTGACAGTTGTCTTTTTCTTCCCCATTTCATTAACTTCCCGTCACTACCAGTGCATATTAAACAAGATCTGAGTTCAATTTGTTGTTATGATTGTAGCCGCTGTTAGAAAGGAATGGAAAATTCCCCAGTAAATTAAGTCGAGTTTTTTTAAATGGCTGGTTTCCTTTTTTGAAAAGTAGACCCAACTTCTGTATTTTGGCCTCCATCAGGGGGTATTTAATTAAGTCTATTCTGTCTAACATGATCTGGTGTCATTGTACAAGGAGATGTTCTTTGTTAGCAGCACTCTTAGTTTCAGACTCCTCTGTGTATTTGAAACCATGGTAACAGAGCAGTAAGCTAAAGCCAATGAGATAATGAGATATTCTCATTGTAATTGTGTTTCATGAGGGCACACGATCCCACGGGTGGTATCTGACTGTCTTACAACTGCTAACAGAATTTAAGAAGCAGACATATATTAGCACGGTACCATTTCCCATAACAGCCATGTAAACATTTGTGACATGGCATTTTTAGCTGTTTCCAGCACATGAAAGTAGGTAATGTGCATTTATGTCACAAAAGCCACACAATTAATGAATATCAATATTTAAAAATCCTTAGAACTTCAAGGAACTTCAGATTTGAAATGCACCAAGCAGGCTGTGGGGATGCTGTTTTGCATTATAACTATGAGCCGGGCTATGGTTATGAAGGGAGGAATCCATCAAAGCGAAGAAAGGAGAACGGATAGTCCTTCTGCACCTTCCCAGCAACCTACATGCACCTCCTAAAGGAGGGACGAAACTAACCCTAACTAGGGTTCCCTGTATTTTTATGAGGAAAGCCAAGTTGTGGGTTTCTAAAAGCATTTTACCTTTAAAAGAGTGTGTGTGTGTGGGGGGAATTTTGGAGAACAAAACCAAAATATTTACCTGCCATCTCGCCTCCTGAACTAAAATGAGAAATAGGAGCACCTCACTTTGGAGTTACTTCCCTTCTGTCACTGTTTGAAGTTTCCCCACAGTTTTCATTTGAGTTGCAGATTTTATGCACAAGTCATTGAATCCATGTTCTCCATCCTGATGAAGTTGCCCTAACAGGCGTTGTGTCTTTTAATACATAATTTAAGACCAAAAAGAGAAAGCACACAATATAGAACGACAGGTTGATTTAAGCAGGGCTAAGACTTACCCACTTTTCATGTCACCAGTGCCTCCCACCAGGAGCCCTGCTTTAGAAGAGAACTGACCTGAGAACATGCATTTTGTCAGCTCTGTGCTACCAGTGGCTCAGGGGACAGACATGATCCAATACACTGGAGCCTTACAGCAAAGGATTCTGCGTGCTTTCTACTTCACAGACAAGGGGTGTCACTTTTTGGTTTCTAATATATGCTGCTGCTATTTCGAAAATGTTTTGGCATAGGGAACTAAATCGGTATGAAAACCATATTGATAGAGAAAGGGGAGTTGGTTTTCTTGAAAGTCATTCAAGTGTTGGGGGGAAGTTTTCTCTTTCAACATGTCAGTAGTGCCACATTCATCTTTGAATGTCACTTAAAGACAAGCAGTTCTTTCTTTTAGAGAGAGAGAGAGAGAGAGAGAGAGAGAGAGAGAGAGAGAGAGAGAGAGAGTATGTGTGTGTGTGTGTGTGATGCATGTGTGTAGTTGGAAAATGAAATCTATGCCATAAGTGGTTACACAGTAAGAACATGTCATAGCGTTGGAGAATATGGTCTTCATCTTTGTGAGATAAGGGTGGCCTCATCACTCATGGCTGCTGCAGCAAAACTAAACCAGAAGTAGGTAATGAGGCCACCCCTACTGTGGGAAGATAACTTCTATATCTGAGCTGTCATGACCTATTAGGTCCTCACACTGCCTCTTCTTAAATGTGTCTCCCAGCCAGCCCTTTGGAGTGTAGAGTCATTTTTATTATTATTTCTACATCTGAAAGGAGGAGACCTTGTTTTCTTTAAATCCCCTCCTTCTTGTTCCTGGCAAATAGGAAATGGCTGTCAGGTTTGAAAGCTCCCTCTGGAAGCCATGTTGAAATGTTTAGTGAAGACTCGAGTTGACAACATTTGCAAGAGTTTGTGTAAAAATTGTCAGAATTTTTGCAAAATGGCTTTACTTCTGTGGGCTTTGAAATGGGTTACTGCATTTTAGAGGGTGAGACAAGAAATAAGGGATTAAATATGCTTTTAAAATATTGGAATTACAAAAGTGTAACACTTATAAAACAAATTTTGTAGTGTACTTCTTCAATTTCAAGTCCTTTAACACTATAATTTAGCCTGAGAATAGCAGATGTCCACAGAAGTTGGTTCTATTTTGTTTAAAATAATAGCCAGAGGCTAGCATTGATTTTTTTTCCCCCTTACATTCCCTGACTTCTACCCTGACTGGAGCCAACATTTCTAGATTAAAAAAAAAATAAAAATGATGAGGGGAAAGGAGATGTGTGTGTGGTGGGGGAACAAAATCTACATTTTACTAAATAGAATGAAGTAGGCAGAATGACATAAAGGGTGACTCGGAAATTCGCAGTCCCCAGGCCTATAGCTCCCAGGTGCTGAGGTGAAGTGAACTGACTTTTGAGAAATGCCATTTAGGTGATGGGTGGGCAGTCAGCAATAATTGATTGCATATGGGTAAAAGCAGCAAAATGTCTGCCTTTGGTAAGAGAGGTATCAACCAGCACCTTTCTACGTCCCCACCACAGAATTTCAGAGGCTGGGGGAGCTCAATGTGAGGCATCAATCCAGGTCCTCATTAAATGGGAGAACCTGCCATATTGGCCGAATGTGCCTCCCAAGCAGACTGAGGCCTCTGTGAACATGGCTGGGAGCAAAGCTGTATCTGCAGACAGAGGTGCTTGGAGAGGAAACAACCACTAGGGCCAGAACAGACCATGTCAGCCTTCAGTAGGAAGGGTGGGGGTGAGAGCAAGAGCACAGGGCTTTGAGACCCAACCAACCGAAGCTCAGGGCTCTGGGTCCTAGTTCTCCATTTAAGAGCTAAGTGAGTCTCACTTGTAAAGACATAAACATATAAGTAATCCCTACTTCACAATGTTGTTGTAAGAATTATATGAAATAACATGTAAATGAATAGAATATTGTTGAAAGTGGCTAACACAATCCAGGAAGCATGCCTGGCACTGCTTCTTCCTTCCTCTTGGGAGGGAGAAAAAATAATGGGCTCCATAGAGTTGCCACGAGGGTCAAATTAAAAATTGTATAGAAAGGACCTTGGGAATGGTAAAATACCGTATAAATGGGAGTTAAAATAATGTTTAAACATTAAATTAAACATATACATGTAGATACGTATATTTATAAACATAAACACTAAGTAGTATTTCAATTTCCTATTTTTTCCTTTGAAAAAAAAAGTCTATAAAAATAAAACAATAAATAAGCAAAACTTTATTTCCTCGACAATGAGTGATTAGAAGAATGACCTTGGGATTCTTTTAGCCACCCTCCCTTGAGTTTATCGCCATCACCAGGAGCCCAGTGATGAGGGCTGCAGATGCTTTGCCCCTTTCAGTGGTTCCTGGGAGGGAGGGGGCGGGGAACAGTGAAAGAAAATGGGTGGAGGATGGGTCTCAAACTCAAAGCACTTCTCATCCTAGGCTTGGTCTAAAGAATCACACTTTTTGATGCGGGAGGATCTGTCAAAAACAATTCCATATGAGGTACAGATACCCAGTTTTAGAATGAAAAACATGTTTAAATTCAAGTCAGAATTTGGTTCTAAGCTGTTAGAATTTCTACTGAAAAGATTCGAGTAGTGATTTTTCATGTGTGGAGAATGGGAAGTTTCACCAGAACACCCCCCCCACCCCCACCCCCCCACACACACATGCCTCCACCTTCTCTTCCATCAGTCACAGGCACACAAGAACCTTCCTCAGTAGACTTATGCCCCAAACCCCCTGCGCTGGCCCTGGCTGAGTGTCTGAAATCCCCCATCACTAATTCATTCAGGCCACAGAGGCGTCAACAGTCAGCTGGTAAAGGGAGAACTTCTTTACCTAGCTCCCCATCTGCTAGTGACAGTTCAGTCTGAGTTAGTTTACTTGATGCTTCCTGTTTGGAAATGAGATACAGGACAAATAAAGCTAGAATTGTGGAAAGATGTCTCGTCCATGAGGGCGGCACCGTACAGCACTCTGTAGAGGCATCTGAAGGGTAGTGTTTGGAGTATCCCAGAGAGAGACAGAAAGCAAATCACCAACCTTCCCAATTTTGTCCTACTTTGCTTTCACCCCTTCTTACATTAGGGGACTGAAGACTTTGTCCCACAAAAGTATTCCAATTTCATTTAAGCATGATGTAGTATGTCACTCTGTAATTGTTCTTTCCCCAACACAGACAAGTCTGTCTAATAGAAGTATCTGTGAACTGTGGCTTCACAGCAGTTTTTAAAACTGTAAAAATTAAAAAGTGCTTCCTCAAATACACAGCTTCTGCAGTTGAGGACCCCCATGAGGTAGACTTCACAGGAGTGCTGCATGCTTAGAGGAGGAGCACTCATTGCACACATGAATACATTCTGGGAGAGTGTGGAGGACCCCGCCTGTTCAGCTGAGGTCCTTTCTTTCTGAGCAAGGCTAGGCGTATATGTAGTACCTGGATGCACTTGAGAGACGGCCTCCGCAGTAGACTAGAAGCTCCTCAAGGGCAGGAAGGGTGTCTGTTGTGTTCATTGTTGCATCCCCAGCAACTAGCTCACTACTGAGCACAAAGTAAGTACTCAGCTTGTTGGATGAATAATAACTGGTCAATGAGTGTTCATCCTATCCTATGCATCTCTTTTGTTTTCTCCTCTTCTTTTTTTTCTTGCAAGTCCAAGAACAAATTCAAGGTCTGCTTTTTTTTTTTGCTACTTTTGCATCCTTTTCTTTCTCCCTTTTTACAGTCTCAACTTTTCTCTTGTCATCTTTTCTTCTCTATGCTGTGTCTAACATTCCCCAGGGTTAAAACTGCCAACTTCTGGATAAGAAACTGCATGTGGAGTGTGAAAGTAACCCACACTCTTGCCTTGCTTGGAATGTCAGTCTGGCTAACATTTCCACTCCAGAGCTGTCGGGCTGAAACCATTACACACATTCCACTGACTAGAGCTAACTAAACATGCTGCACACCACATTCATCCTATGAAACTTCAATTCTAGCCAGCTACAACAACTTAGGAGATTACCAGAGCAAAGAAAATGCTTTTCTTTAAGGCTAGTTGACCACCATAGTATGGTCAAAATAACTCACTTTTTTCCCCTTAAGCAGCATGAACTCAAACATGAAAGGACTTGCACTCACACTCTGTTGGCACTTCTAGCCTGGCCCCTGCAGGAAGCGGGGCTCCCCCAGCTGCCTATCAAATGAAAAGGGACTCAGAAGCTTACAATCCTGTTTCCCTAAAATTCTGCACCAATGCTATAATAGAAATCAATGTCCCATTGTTGGAAACCCACCAAAAGGGAGTTTGAGGAAAATGATTCTTTTTTAAAATTCAAAACTAAAATTTATAGAGATAGTCTTTATTCCAGATCTAGGATGTAGAATAGACTAACTCTCAGCAAATTGTGTGACTCTTGAGACAAAACTGAACACATAGATTAATCTTCATGATGTGTTTGAAATAAAAACAATTCTTAGGGAAAGAAAAGGCAAATTTTACAATTTCAGTTATTACTTAATACATGAATTTTGAAAAACTGGAGAAATTTTATTCACAAATATTGAATCACATGTTACATTTATGCTTTGTTTTTCTTTTAGACACAGAATTCAAGGATAATTTTTATTTGTGCAACATATTTAGTATTTTTCTGAAACATAATAATTGAATAATATGGATTTTCAAACTGAAACTATTCATTAGCCTAATATTTTAGAATTGGATGCTGAAGAAATGCTTGATTATAATGATAAAAGACTGAAAACCTGCCAGGATTTATAGACATATTTCACGTTATCTTAGAAGAGATTTCTAGTCCCCCTGTTATGAGCTTATCTTGGGTATTTTACAGTCATCTTGGAAAGAGCTGACTATAAATAGATCATTTCTTGCAACTCTGATTCTTAGTGCATCTTGAAGAAAGAGCATAAAATGAAAGCATAGAATTTCAGATCTGAATTGGACTTTGGAGATCCTTTTGTTAAACACATTAATTTCATAGATGAGAAAAAAAAGCCTAGAGAAATTAAATGACACGACCAAGGTCACCCAGCCCACATTTTGACTTCAGTTCATACTAGGTTTAGAAATCACCATATCAAAACAACATATATACCAGTTTAGAATTAACGCTCACTTACTGTTCTTAGTTTTCCTCTGTCAGTTTTTGAAAATCTTTTCATTCTACTTTTTATAATATTTTATTTAGAACATAAGATAAATTAACATTTGTATTTTATTTTACAGTTTACAAAATGTACTTACTTAGTAAATTTTCATTTAGTGCTCAGAACAATACTGTAGAGTAAGAAATTCTATTCTACATGAGGAAAGGGAGGCTCAGAGAGGTTTAGGGACTTGCCCAACAATGCACAGTTAGTGCTAGAATGTGGCTGGTTGTTGGGCAGAGAAATTTTAATGAGTAAAATTTGATACCTGGACATTTAGGACAAAAGTGAAAATTTAGCCAAAAGTGAGAGTGTGAGAGGTGCTGAGAGTTGGAATTGAAAAACAGATGCACTACGTGGCAGGAATAATTGTAAAGGTGTTCCCCTAAGCTTTCTGTCCCCTGGTCATTCAGCCAAACACTGCGTCCTGCTGTGAAAGGATTTTGCAGATGGAATTTAGGTTACTAATCAGCTTAACTTAAAATTGGGCAATTATCCTGGATCATTCACGTGGGCCCAATGTAATCACCTGAACCCTTAAAAGAAAGAGAGGAAAACAGCAATGCAGCAGGAGAAATATGAGATAAAAGGGAGATAAGAGAGATTAGAAGTAGAGAACTATTCTAAATGCCATTGTTGCCTTGAAGATAAAAGAAGAGGGCCACGAGATGAGAAACAGCAAGAGAACAGGGATCTCAGTCCTACAGCCACACGCAACTAGATTCTGCCACCAAACTGAATGAGCTTGGAAGTGGATTCACCCCCAGAGCCTCCACACAGGAAAGCAACTTGATGGCAGCCTTGTGAGATCCTAAGAAGAAAATCAATCGAGCCCAGACTTATGACCTGCAAAAGTGCATAACAACAAATGGGTATTGTTTGAACCCGCTAAATTTGTGGCAATTTGTTATGGCAGTAGCAGAAAACTGATACAACTGAAATGCTGCTTTTAATTTCTAGATTGCTTCAATTATCATGTTAGGAGTTTGGGGCTTTGTACTTCTTCCCAGGGGTTCTTACTAGTGGTGAAGATGCCCAAAGGTTGACAGTCACATGAAACAGGAAGTACTGCTTTATTAATTTGGGCAAGTACTGATAATCTCCTAAAAGCAGCATTCCTGGCCAACTTTATCCAAGAATACAGTTGAGGTCTGAGGCCAACTTGGAGAATCCCATGTCCTCCCTTCTCTGAATCAAAACTAGTGGGGCCTGCAGTTCTTCAGAAACTGGGGACAAAAGACTAAAAATATGGCATTGGATCTGCCTAAATATGGTGCCAGTAAGAAGCTCGCAACCCCCAAGGGCAGGAAAAACAGGTGACCATTGAGAACATAGCGACACCACCCACTAGCAAAAGGTGACCCAGTGAATGTTAGGGTCTTACTTGTCAGATTAGCCACCCTGTTCCACTGAGGAAGAGGGAGTTATGGATGCGTGGACGGATGGATGGAAGTTTCTTCTATGAACAAGGCTGCAACACGAGGAAAGGTAGAAGGGATTCCCCCTATCATTTTTACAGACTGAGTATTCTTTTTGGGTGGCCATGGGATGGAAAGGAGAATGTGAAAAATTGTGACTAGGTACCATTTGGAATACTAGGTCTGAATGCGGCAGAGTGGGTTCCTTTAAAGTACTAAGTCCCAGATGCTTTCAAAATAATTGTGATGACAGAAACCATCACTGGATATAAGAAAAGGAACAAAGAATTCGATCTTTCTCTAGAAGGTTAACATTTGATTCTCATGTATGTTTAAAATTCCTGACTGATATAAAAGTGGATCATTTGAGAGGAGTCCTTTAGGATGATATCAGTAATCAGTGTCTTTGTCTCATGAATAAGAATGAAAGGAAATCATGTTGAGTGGTTTTGACGCTGAGATCATTGGAAGAGTGGAGTTAATTGTTACTTTAGGTACATAGAGTTTGAAGAGTAGGACCATCAAATATTAGTCTGAGAAGTACATGAAGATTTAGCAGCTGGGATTCGAGGTGAGACAGAGGTGACAGCGGGGAGGACTGTGAGTGACAGGAGTAAGCTGTCGTTTAGGACAAGGCTGTCAAAGGTGTCAGGGGCATGTGAGATTATCAAGTAGCTGAGCGGTGTTTCAGTATATATAAGAATATGTTCACAACTATTTAAAGTGTTCTTGGTCCTGGTGTTTATCCCAAATTTGAGAATATACTACAATGGCTGCATCTCAAGAATTCACTTTCATTCACTTCCTTCATGATTTCGAGAAAAAAAGTTAACTAACCTCTCTCTTATGTATAGAAAGGGAATGTCGCTTTGTTCTTATTTCTCTTCCCCCTTTGTACCATTTAGACATCCAGGTAGAGATGCTGAGTAGGCAGTTGAATAAGTAGTCTAGAGCTGGGTTGGAGATACACATTTGAGATGTGTCCATGCGTGGTGGTACTAACATCATGGAACTGGGAGAGACGCAGCTAGAGGAGATTGCCATGTCTGGTAGAAAAGGGGCTGGCTACCAAGAATGGAGATGAGACAGGGCTTTCCCTGAGGTAGGGAAAACCAGGAAAATGGTGTCACAAAAGCCAGAGAAGACTGTTTCAAGGAGGGTGCGTTTAAAAAAAGAGTAAGGTCAACTGTTACTGACAGAGAGAATAAGATGAGAATGGGAAACTAGCCAATAGGTTTGGCCAGATACAGATACAGGTTGTTGGTGACTTTGTTAAGGATCAATTTAATGGATCAAGGCCAGGATGAAGCAGGTTGGGTAGAAAAAGAGTGATTGAGGAAGCGGAGACAACTTTTTCCATGAGTTTCGTTGAGATGAGGAGAGGAGAAATGGAGAAGTCTGAAGAGTATTATGTTGTTCTTTTCTGTTTGTTTTATTTTGTTTATTAAATGGGTGTGCCAATGGGAAATTGTGTGTATGTGTGTGTGTGTGTGTGTGTGTGTGTGTGTGTGTG